>NC_091193.1:33847194-33909694 GCF_040958095.1 Procambarus clarkii
GGAGAACCACTCGTGCTGGAGAACCACTAGTGCTGGAGAACCACTAGTGCCACACCACTAGTGCTGGAGAACCACTAGTGCTACACCACTAGTGCTGGAGAACCACTAGTGCTACACCACTCGTGCTGGAGAACCACTAGTGCTACACCACTAGTGCTGGAGAACCACTAGTGCTACACCACTAGTGCTGGAGAACCACTCGTGCTGGAGAACCACTAGTGCTACACCACTAGTGCTGGAGAACCACTCGTGCTGGAAAACCACTAGTGCTGGAGAACCACTAGTGCTGGAGAACCACTAGTGCTGGAGAACCACTAGTGCTGGAGAACCACTAGTGCTGGAAAACCACTAATACTACACCAATAGTGCTGGAGAACCACTAGTGCTACACCACTACTGCTGGAGAACCACTAGTGCTGGAGAACCACTAGTCCTGGAGAACCACTAGTGCTACACCACTAGTGCTGGAGAACCACTAGTGCTACACCACTAGTGCTGGAGAACCACTAGTGCTGGAGAACCACTAGTGCTACACCACTAGTGCTGGAGAACCACTAGTGCTACACCACTAGTGCTGGAGAACCCCTAGTGCTACACCACTAGTGCTGGAGAACCACTAGTGCTGGAGAACCACTAGTGCTACACCACTAGTGCTACACCACTAGTGCTGGAGAACCACTAGTGCTGGAGAACCACTAGTGCTACACCACTAGTGCTACACCACTAGTGCTGGAGAACCACTAGTGCTACACCACTAGTGCTACACCACTAGTGCTGGAGAACCACTAGTGCTGGAGAACCACTAGTGCTACACCACTAGTGCTGGAGAACCACTAGTGCTGGAGAACCACTAGTGCTACACCACTAGTGCTACACCACTAGTGCTGGAGAACCCCTAGTGCTACACCACTAGTGCTGAAGAACCACTAGTGCTGGAGAACCACTAGTGCTACACCACTAGTGCTGGAGAACCACTAGTGCTGGAGAACCACTAGTGCTACACCACTAGTGCTGGAGAACCACTAGTGCTACACCACTAGTGCTGGAGAACCACTAGTGCTACACCACTAGTGCTGGAGAACCACTAGTGCTGGAGAACCACTAGTGCTGGAGAACCACTAGTGCTACACCACTAGTGCTGGAGAACCCCTAGTGCTACACCACTAGTGCTGGAGAACCACTAGTGCTGGAGAACCACTAGTGCTACACCACTAGTGCTGGAGAACCACTAGTGCTTCACCACTAGTGCTGGAGAACCACTAGTGCTGGAGAACCACTAGTGCTGGAGAACCACTAGTGCCACACTACTTGTGCTGGAGAACCACTAGTGCTAAACCACTAGTGCTCGAGAACCACTAGTGCTACACCACTAGTGCTGGAGAACCACTCGTGCTGGAGAACCACTAGTGCTGGAGAACCACTAGTGCTACACCACTAGTGCTGGAGAACCACTAGTGCTGGAGAACCACTAGTGCTGGAGAACCACTAGTGCTACACCTCTAGTGCTGGAGAACCACTAGTGCTGGAGAACCACTAGTGCTACACCACTAGTGCTGGAGAACCACTAGTGCCACACCACTAGTGCTGGAGAACCACTAGTGCCACACCACTAGTGCTGGAGAACCACTAGTGCCACACCACTAGTGCTGGAGAACCACTAGTGCTACACCACTAGTGCTGGAGAACCACTAGTGCCACACCACTAGTGCTGGAGAACCACTAGTGCTACACCACTAGTGCTGGAGAACCACTAGTGCTGGAGAACCACTAGTGCTTCACCACTAGTGCTGGAGAACCACTAGTGTTGGAGAACCACTAGTGCTACACCACTAGTGCTACACCACTAGTGCTGGAGAACCACTAGTGCTGGAGAACCACTAGTGCTACACCACTAGTGCTGGAGAACCACTAGTGCTGGAGAACCACTAGTGCTTCACCACTAGTGCTGGAGAACCACTAGTGTTGGAGAACCACTAGTGCTACACCACTAGTGCTACACCACTAGTGCTGGAGAACCACTAGTCCTGGAGAACCACTAGTGCTACACCACTAGTGCTGGAGAACCCTAGTGCCACACCACTAGTGCTGGAGAAACCACTAGTGCTACACCACTAGTGCTGGAGAACCACTAGTGCTGTGGAGACCACTAGTGCTGGAGAACCACTAGTGCTACACCACTAGTGCTGGAGAACCACTAGTGCTACCACTAGTGCTGGAGAACCACTAGTGCTACACCACTAGTGCTGGAGAACCACTAGTGCTACACCACTAGTGCTGGAGAACCACTAGTGCTACACCACTAGTGCTGGAGAACCACTAGTGCTACACCACTAGTGCTGGAGAACCACTAGTGCTACACCACTAGTGCTGGAGACCACTATTGCTACACCACTAGTGCTGGAGAACCACTAGTGCTACACCACTAGTGCTGGAGAACACTAGTGCTACACCACTAGTGCTGGAGAACCACTAGTGCTACACCACTAGTGCTGGAGAACCACTAGTGCTACACCACTAGTGCTGGAGCAACACTAGTGCTGAGAACCACTAGTGTACACCACTAGTGCTGGAGAACCACTAGTGCTACAACCACTAGTGCTGGAGAACCACTCGTGCTGGAGAACCACTAGTGCTGGAGAACCACTAGTGCTGGAGAACCACTAGTGCTACACCACTAGTGCTGGAGAACCACTAGTGCTACACCACTAGTGCTGGAGAACCACTAGTGCTACACCACTAGTGCTGGAGAACACTAGTGCTACACCACTAGTGCTGGAGAACCACTAGTGCTACACCTCTAGTGCTGGAGAACCACTAGTGCTGAGAACCACTAGTGCTACACCACTAGTGCTGGCGAACCACTAGTGCCACACCACTAGTGCTGGAGAACCACTATGCTACACCACTAGTGCTGGAGAACCACTAGTGCCACACCACTAGTGCTGGAGAACCACTAGTGCTACACCACTAGTGCTGGAGAACCACTAGTGCCACACCACTAGTGCTGGAGAACCACTAGTGCTACACCACTAGTGCTGGAGAACCACTAGTGCTGGAGAACCACTAGTGCTTCACCACTAGTGCTGGAGAACCACTAGTGTTGGAGAACCACTAGTGCTACACCACTAGTGCTACACCCAGTGCTGGAGAACCACTAGTGCTACACCACTAGTGCTACACCACTAGTGCTGGAGAACCACTAGTGCCACACCACTAGTGCTGGAGAACCATAGTGTTAGACCACTAGTGCTACACCATAGTGCTACACCACTAGTGCTGGAGAACCACTAGTCTGGAGAACCACTAGTGCTACACCACTAGTGCTGGAGAACCACTAGTGCTACACCACTAGTGCTGGAGAACCACTAGTGCTACACCACTAGTGCTGGAGAACCACTAGTGCTACCACTAGTGCTGGAGAACCACTAGTGCTACACCACTAGTGCTGGAGAACCACTAGTGCTACCCCACTAGTGCTGGAGAACCACTAGTGCTACACCACTAGTGCTGGAGAACCACTAGTGCTACACACCACTAGTGCTGGAGAACACTAGTGCTACACCCTAGTGCTGGAGAACCACTAGTGCTACACCACTAGTGCTGGAGAACCACTAGTGCTACACCACTAGTGCTGGAGAACCACTAGTGCTACACCACTAGTGCTGGAGAACCACTAGTGCTACACCACTAGTGCTGGAGAACCACTAGTGCTACACCACTAGTGCTGGAGAACCACTAGTGCTACACCACTAGTTGCTGGAGAACCACTAGTGCTACACCACTAGTGCTGAGAACCACTAGTGCTTACACCACTAGTGCTGGAGAACCACTAGTGCTACAACACTAGTGCTGTAGAACCACTAGTGCTACACCACTAGTGCTGGAGAACCACTAGTGCTGGAGAACCACTAGTGTTTACACCACTAGTGCTGGAGAACCACTATGCTACACACTAGTTGCTGGAGAACCACTCGTGCTGGATAACCACTAGTGCTGGAGAACCACTAGTGCTGGAGAACACTAGTGCTACACACTAGTGCTGGAGAACGACTAGTGCTACACACTAGTGTGGAGAACCACTAGTGCTACACCACTAGTGCTGGAGAACCACTCGTGCTGGAGAACCACTAGTGCTACACCACTAGTGCTGGAGAACCACTAGTGCTGGAGAACCACTAGTGCTGGAGAACCACTAGTGCTGGAGAACCACTAGTGCTGGAGAACCATTAGTGTTACACCACTAGTGCTGGAGAACCACTAGTGCTGGAGAACCACTAGTGCTACACCAATAGTGCTGGAGAACCACTAGTGCTACACCACTAGTGCTGGAGAACCACTAGTCCTGGAGAACCACTAGTGCTACACCACTAGTGCTAGAGAACCACTAGTGCTACACCACTAGTGCTGGAGAACCACTAGTGCTGGAGAACCACTAGTGCTGGAGAACCACTAGTGCTACACCACTAGTGCTGGAGAACCACTAGTGCTACACCACTAGTGCTGGAGAACCACTAGTGCTACACTACTAGTCCTGGAGAACCACTAGTGGTGGAGAACACTAGTGCTACACACTAGTCCTGGAGAACCACTAGCTGGAGAACCACTAGTGCTGGAGAACCACTAGTGCTTCACCACTAGTGCTGGAGAAACTAGTGCTGGAGAACCACTAGTGCTACACCACTAGTGCTGGAGAACCACTAGTGCTACACACTAGTGCTGGAGAACCACTAGTGCTGGAGAACCACTAGTGCCACACTACTAGTGCTGGAGAAACCACTAGTGCCACTTACTAGTGCTGGAGAACCACTAGTGCTACACCACTAGTGCTGGAGAACCACTCGTGCTGGAGAAACACTAGTGCTGGAGAACCACTAGTGCCACACCACTAGTGCTGAGAACCACTAGTGCTACCCACTAGTGCTGGAGAACCACTCGTGCTGGAGAACCACTAGTGCTACACCACTAGTGCTGGAGAACCACTAGTGCTGGAGAACCACTAGTGCTGGAGAACCACTAGTGCTGGAGAACCACTAGTGTTACCACTATGCTGGAAACCACTAAGCTACACCAATAGTGCTGGAGAACCACTAGTGCTACACCACTAGTGCTGGAGAACCACTAGTGCTGGAGAACCACTAGTCCTGGAGAACCACTAGTGCTACACCACTAGTGCTGGAGAACACTAGTGCTACACCACTAGTGCTGGAGAACCACTAGTGCTGGAGAACCACTAGTGCTACACCACTAGTGCTACACCACTAATGCTGGAGAACCCCTAGTGCTACACCATTAGTGCTGGAGAACCACTAGTGCTGGAGAACCACTAGTGCTACACCACTAGTGCTACACCACTAGTGCTGTGAGAACCACTAGTGCTGGAGAACCACTAGTGCACCCACTAGTGCTACACCACTGTGCTGGAGAACACTAGTGCTGGAGAACCCTAGTGCTGAGAACCACTAGTGCTGGAGAACCACTAGTGCTGGAGAACCACTAGTGCTACACCACTAGTGCTGGAGAACCCCTAGTGCTACACCACTAGTGCTGGAAACCACTAGTGCTGGAGACCACTAGTGCTACACCACTAGTGCTGGAGAACCACTAGTGCTGGAGAACCACTATGCTACACACTATGCTGGAGAACCACTAGTGCTGGAGAACCACTAGTGCTACACCACTAGTGCTGGAGAACCCCACTAGTGCTACACCACTAGTGCTGGAGAACCACTAGTGCTGGAGAACCACTAGTGCTACACCACTAGTGCTGGAGAACCCCTAGTGCTACACCACTAGTGCTGGAGAACCCTAGTGCTACACCACTAGTGCTGGAGAACCACTAGTTGTGCTAGAACCACTAGTGCTGAACCACTAGTGCTTCACCACTAGTGCTTCACCACTAGTGCTGGAGAACCACTAGTGCTGGAGAACCACTAGTGCTGGAGAACCACTACCACACTACTAGTTCTGGAGAACCCTAGTGCTACACCACTAGTGCTGAGAACCACTAGTGCTACACCACTAGTGCTGGAGAACCACTCGTGCTGGAGAAACACTAGCTAGTCTAACCACTAGTGCTGGAGAACCACTAGTGCTGGAGAACCACTAGTGCTGGAGACCACTAGTGCTGGAGAACCACTAGTGCTGGAGAACCACTAGTGCTACAACCTCTAGTGCTGGAGAACCACTAGTGCTGGAGAACCACTAGTGCTGGAGAACCCTAGTGCTACACCTCTAGTGCTGGAGAACCACTAGTGCTGAGAACCACTAGTGTGGAGAACCACTAGTGCTGGAGAACCACTAGTGTGGGAACCACTAGTGCTGGAGAACCACTAGTGCTACACCACTAGTGCTGGAGAACCACTAGTGCCACACCACTAGTGCTGGAGAACCACTAGTGCCACACACTAGTGCTGGAGAACCACTAGTGCTACACCACTAGTGCTGGAGAACCACTAGTGCTGGAGAACCACTAGTGCTTCCCACTAGTGCTGGAGAACCACTAGTGTACACCACTAGTGCTGGAGAACCACTAGTGCTGGAGAACCACTAGTGCTTACACCACTAGTGCTGGAGAACCAACTAGTGCGGCTACACCCACTAGTGCTGGAGAACCACTAGTGCCTGTAGCACCCACTAGTGCTGGAGAAACCATAGTTGCTGGAAGAACCACTAGTTGCTACACCACTAGTGCTGGAGAACCACTAGTGCTGAGAACCACTAGTGCTGGACACCACTATTGCTGGAGAACCACTAGTGCTACACCACTAGTGCTGGAGAACCACTAGTGCTCCACCACTAGTGCTGTGAGAACCACTAGTGCCTACAACATCTAGTGCTGGAGACCCACTAGTGCTACACCACTAGTGCTGGAGAACCACTAGTGCCTACACCACTAGTGCTGAGAACCACTAGTGCTACACCACTAGTGCTGGAGAACCACTAGTGCACACCACTCTGTGGAGAACCAACTAGTTCTGGACACCACTAGGCTGGAGAACCACTAGTGCCTACACCACTAGTGCTGGAGAACCCCTAGTGCTACACCACTAGTGCTGGAGAACCACTAGTGCTGGAGAACCACTAGTGCTACACCACTAGTGCTACACCACTAGTGCTGGAGAACCACTAGTGCTGGAGAACCACTAGTGCTACACCACTAGTGCTGGAGAACCACTAGTGCTGGAGAACCACTAGTGCTACACCACTAGTGCTGGAGAACCACTAGTGCTGGAGAACCACTAGGGCAAACCCACTAGTGCTACACCACTAGTGCTGGAGAACCCCTAGTGCTACACCACTAGTGCTCGAAGAACCACTAGTGCTGGAGAACCACTAGTGCTACACACTAGTGTCTGGAGAACCACTAGTGCTACACCACTAGTGCTGGAGAACCACTAGTGCTGGAGAACCACTAGTGCTACACCACTAGTGCTGGAGAACCACTAGTGCTACACCACTAGTGCTGGAGAACCACTAGTGCTGGAGAACCACTAGTGCTGGAGAACCACTAGTGCTGGAGAACCACTAGTGCTGGAGAACCACTAGTGCTACACCACTAGTGCTGGAGAACCCCTAGTGCTACACCACTAGTGTTGGAGAACCACTAGTGCTGGAGAACACCTAGTGACTACACCACTAGTGGCTGGAGAACCACTAGTGCCTTCACCACTAGTGCTGGAGAGCCACTAGTGCTGGAGAACCACTAGTGCCACACTACTAGTGCTGGAGAACCACTAGTGCTACACCACTAGTGCTCGAGAACCACTAGTGCTACACCACTAGTGCTGGAGAACCACTCGTGCTGGAGAACCACTAGTGCTGGAGAACCACTAGTGCTACACCACTAGTGCTGGAGAACCACTAGTGCTGGAGAACCACTAGTGCTGGAGAACCACTAGTGCTGGAGAACCACTAGTGCTACACCTCTAGTGCTGGAGAACCACTAGTGCTGGAGAACCACTAGTGCTGGGAGAACCACTAGTGCTACAACTCTATTGCTGGAGAACCAACTACTGCTGGAAGAACCACTAGTGCTACACCACTAGTGCTGGAGAACCACTAGTGCCACACCACTAGTGCTGGAGAACCACTAGTTGCTACACCACTAGTGCTGGAGAACCACTAGTGCCGACACACTAGTGCTGGAGAACCACTAGTGCTACACCACTAGTGCTGGAGAACCACTAGTGCTGGAGAACCACTAGTGCTTCACCACTAGTGCTGGAGAACCACTAGTGTTACACCACTAGTGCTGAGAACCAACTAGTCCTGGAGAACCACTAGTGCCTACACCACTAGTGCTGGAGAACCACTAGTCCTGGAGAACCACTAGTGCTACACCACTAGTGCTGGAGAACCACTAGTGCTGGAGAACCACTAGTGCTGGAGAACCACTAGTGCTTCACCTCTAGTGCTGTAGAACCACTAGTGCTGGAGAAACCACTAGTGCTTCACCACTAGTGCTGGAGAACCACTAGTGCCTACACCACTAGTGCTGGAGAACCACTAGTGCTACACAACACCCACTAGTGCTGGAGAACCACTAGTGCTGGAGAACCACCAGTGCTGGAGAACCACTAGTGCTACACCACTAGTGCTGGAGAACCACTAGTGCTCCACCACTAGTGCTGGAGAACCACTAGTGCTACACCACTAGTGCTGGAGAACCACTAGTGCTACACCACTAGTGCTGGAGAACCACTAGTGCTACACCACTAGTGCTGGAGAACCACTAGTGCTACACCACTAGTGCTGGAGAACCACTAGTGCTACACCACTAGTGCTGGAGAACCACTAGTGCTACACCACTAGTGCTGTAGAACCACTAGTGCTACACCACTAGTGCTGGAGAACCACTAGTGCTGGAGAACCACTAGTGCTGGAGAACCACTAGTGTTACACCACTAGTGCTGGAGAACCACTAGTGCTACACCACTAGTGCTGGAGAACCACTCGTGCTGGAGAACCACTAGTGCTGGAGAACCACTAGTGCTGGAGAACCACTAGTGCTGGAGAACCACTAGTGCTGGAGAACCACTAGTGCTACACCACTAGTGCTGGAGAACGACTAGTGCTACACCACTAGTGCTGGAGAACCACTAGTGCTACACCACTAGTGCTGGAGAACCACTCGTGCTGGAGAACCACTAGTGCTACACCACTAGTGCTGGAGAACCACTAGTGCTGGAGAACCACTAGTGCTGGAGAACCACTAGTGCTGGAGAACCATTAGTGTTACACCACTAGTGCTGGAGAAACCACTAGTGCTGGAGAACCACTAGTGCCTACACCAATAGTGCTGGAGAACCACTAGTGCTACACCACTAGTGCTGGAGAACCACTAGTCCTGGAGAAACCACTAGTGCTACACCACTAGTGCTAGAGAACCACCTAGTGACTGGAGAACACTAGTGCTGGGAGAACCCACTAGTGCTGGGGACCACTAGTGCTGGAGAACCACTAGTGCTACACTACTAGTGCTGGAGAACCACTAGTGCTACACCACTAGTGCTGGAGAACCACTAGTGCTACACCACTAGTGCTGGAGAACCACTAGTGCTCACACCCTAGTCCTGGAGAACCACTAGTGCTGAGGAGTAACCATAGTGCTACACCACTAGTTCCTGGAGAACCACTAGTGCTGGAGAACCACTAGTGCTGGAGAACCACTAGTGCTACACCACTAGTGCTGGAGAACCACTAGTGCTGGAGAACCACTAGGGCAACACCACTAGTGCTACACCACTAGTGCTGGAGAACCCCTAGTGCTACACCACTAGTGCTGAAGAACCACTAGTGCTGGAGAACCACTAGTGCTACACCACTAGTGCTGGAGAACCACTAGTGCTACACCACTAGTGCTGGAGAACCACTAGTGCTGGAGAACCACTAGTGCTACACCACTAGTGCTGGAGAACCACTAGTGCTACACCACTAGTGCTGGAGAACCACTAGTGCTGGAGAACCACTAGTGCTGGAGAACCACTAGTGCTGGAGAACCACTAGTGCTGGAGAACCACTAGTGCTGGAGAACCACTAGTGCTACACCACTAGTGCTGGAGAACCCCTAGTGCTACACCACTAGTGTTGGAGAACCACTAGTGCTGGAGAACCACTAGTGCTACACCACTAGTGCTGGAGAACCACTAGTGCTTCACCACTAGTGCTGGAGAGCCACTAGTGCTGGAGAACCACTAGTGCCACACTACTAGTGCTGGAGAACCACTAGTGCTACACCACTAGTGCTCGAGAACCACTAGTGCTACACCACTAGTGCTGGAGAACCACTCGTGCTGGAGAACCACTAGTGCTGGAGAACCACTAGTGCTACACCACTAGTGCTGGAGAACCACTAGTGCTGGAGAACCACTAGTGCTGGAGAACCACTAGTGCTGGAGAACCACTAGTGCTACACCTCTAGTGCTGGAGAACACCTAGTGCTGGAGCACCACTAGTGCTGGAGAACCACTAGTGCTACACCTCTAGTGCTGGAGAACACTTACTGCTGGAGAACCACTAGTGCTACACCACTAGTGCTTGGAGAACCACTAGTGCCACACCACTAGTGCTGGAGAACCACTAGTGCCACACCACTAGTGCTGGAGAACCACTAGTGCCACACCACTAGTGCTGGAGAACCACTAGTGCTACACCACTAGTGCTGGAGAACCACTAGTGCTGGAGAACCACTAGTGCTTCACCACTAGTGCTGGAGAACCACTAGTGTTACACCACTAGTGCTGGAGAACCACTAGTCCTGGAGAACCACTAGTGCTACACCACTAGTGCTGGAGAACCACTAGTCCTGGAGAACCACTAGTGCTACACCACTAGTGCTGGAGAACCACTAGTGCTGGAGAACCACTAGTGCTGGAGAACCACTAGTGCTTCACCTCTAGTGCTGGAGAACCACTAGTGCTGGAGAACCACTAGTGCTTCACCACTAGTGCTGGAGAACCACTAGTGCCACACCACTAGTGCTGGAGAACCACTAGTGCTACACCACTAGTGCTGGAGAACCACTAGTGCTGGAGAACCACCAGTGCTGGAGAACCACTAGTGCTACACCACTAGTGCTGGAGAACCACTAGTGCTACACCACTAGTGCTGGAGAACCACTAGTGCTACACCACTAGTGCTGGAGAACCACTAGTGCTACACCACTAGTGCTGGAGAACCACTAGTGCTACACCACTAGTGCTGGAGAACCACTAGTGCTACACCACTAGTGCTGGAGAACCACTAGTGCTACACCACTAGTGCTGGAGAACCACTAGTGCTACACCACTAGTGCTGTAGAACCACTAGTGCTACACCACTAGTGCTGGAGAACCACTAGTGCTGGGAACCACTAGTGTTACACCACTAGTGCTGGAGAACCACTAGTGCTACACCACTAGTGCTGGAGAAACCACTCGTGCTGAGAACCACTAGTGCTGAGAACCACTAGTGCTGGAGAACCACTAGTGCTGGAGAACCACTAGTGCTGGAGAACCACTAGTGCTACACCACTAGTGCTGGAGAACGACTAGTGCTACACCACTAGTGCTGGAGAACCACTAGTGCTACACCACTAGTGCTGGAGAACCACTCGTGCTGGAGAACCACTAGTGCTACACCACTAGTGCTGGAGAACCACTAGTGCTGGAGAACCACTAGTGCTGGAGAACCACTAGTGCTGGAGAACCATTAGTGTTACACCACTAGTGCTGGAGAACCACTAGTGCTGGAGAACCACTAGTGCTACACCAATAGTGCTGGAGAACCACTAGTGCTACACCACTAGTGCTGGAGAACCACTAGTCCTGGAGAACCACTAGTGCTACACCACTAGTGCTAGAGAACCACTAGTGCTGGAGAACCACTAGTGCTGGAGAACCACTAGTGCTGGAGAACCACTAGTGCTGGAGAACCACTAGTGCTACACCACTAGTGCTGGAGAACCACTAGTGCTACACCACTAGTGCTGGAGAACCACTAGTGCTACACCACTAGTGCTGGAGAACCACTAGTGCTACACCACTAGTCCTGGAGAACCACTAGTGCTGGAGAACCACTAGTGCTACACCACTAGTCCTGGAGAACCACTAGTGCTGGAGAACCACTAGTGCTGGAGAACCACTAGTGCTTCACCACTAGTGCTGGAGAAAAACTAGTGCTGGAGAACCACTAGTGCTACACCACTAGTGCTGGAGAACCACTAGTGCTACACCACTAGTGCTGGAGAACCACTAGTGCTGGAGAACCACTAGTGCCACACTACTAGTGCTGGAGAACCACTAGTGCCACACTACTAGTGCTGGAGAACCACTAGTGCTACACCACTAGTGCTGGAGAACCACTCGTGCTGGAGAACCACTAGTGCTGGAGAACCACTAGTGCCACACCACTAGTGCTGTAGAACCACTAGTGCTACACCACTAGTGCTGGAGAACCACTCGTGCTGGAGAACCACTAGTGCTACACCACTAGTGCTGGAGAACCACTAGTGCTGGAGAACCACTAGTGCTGGAGAACCACTAGTGCTGGAGAACCACTAGTGCTGGAGAACCACTAGTGTTACACCACTAGTGCTGGAAAACCACTAATGCTACACCAATAGTGCTGGAGAACCACTAGTGCTACACCACTAGTGCTGGAGAACCACTAGTGCTGGAGAACCACTAGTGCTACAACACTAGTGCTGGAGAACCACTAGTGCTACACCACTAGTGCTGGAGAACCACTAGTGCTTCACCACTAGTGCTGGAGAATCACTAGTGCTGGAGAACCACTAGTGCTACACCACTAGTGCTGGAGAACCACTAGTGCTGGAGAACCACTAGTGCTACAACACTAGTGCTGGAGAACCACTAGTGCTACACCACTAGTGCTGGAGAACCACTAGTGCTGGAGAACCACTAGTGCTTCACCACTAGTGCTGGAGAACCACTAGTGCTGGAGAACCACTAGTGCTTCGCTAGTGCTGGAGAACCACTAGTGCTACACCACTAGTGCTGGTGAACCACTAGTGCTACACCACTAGTGCTGGTGAACCACTAGTGCTACACCACTAGTGCTTCACCACTAGTGCTGGAGAACCACTAGTGCTACACCACTAGTGCTGGAGAACCACTAGTGCTGGAGAACCACTAGTGCTACACCACTAGTGCTGGAGAACCACTAGTGCTACACCACTAGTGCTGGAAAACCACTAGTGCTACACCACTAGTGCTGGAGAACCACTAGTGCTACACCACTAGTGCTGGAGAACCACTAGTGCTGGAGAACCACTAGTGCTGGAGAACCACTAGTGCTTCACCACTAGTGCTGGAGAACCACTAGTGCTTCACCACTAGTGCTGGAGAACCAATAGTGCTAGACCACTAGTGCTGGAGAACCACTAGTGCTGGAGAACCACTAGTGCTGGAGTACCACTAGTGCTGGAGAACCACTAGTGCTGGAGAACCACTAGTGCTGGAGAACCACTAGTGCTGGAGAACCACTAGTGCTGGAGAACCACTAGTGCTACACCACTAGTGCTGGAGAACCACTAGTGCTGGAGAACCACTAGTGCTGGAGAACCACTAGTGCTACACCACTAGTGCTGGAGAACCACTAGTGCTACACCACTAGTGCTGGAGAACCACTAGTGCTACACCACTAGTGCTGGAGAACCACTAGTGCTGGAGAACCACTAGTGCTACACCACTAGTGCTGGAGAACCACTAGTGCTACACCACTAGTGCTGGAGAACCACTAGTGCTTCACCACTAGTGCTGGAGAACCACTAGTGCTTCACCACTAGTGCTGGAGAACCACTAGTGCTTCACCACTAGTGCTGGAGAACCACTAGTGCTTCACCACTAGTGCTGGAGAACCACTAGTGCTGGAGAACCACTAGTGCTGGAGAACCACTAGTGCTGGAGAACCACTAGTGCTGGAGAACCACTAGTGCTACACCACTAGTGCTGGAGAACCACTAGTGCTGGAGAACCACTAGTGCTACACCACTAGTGCTGGAGAACCACTAGTGCTGGAGAACCACTAGTGTTACACCACTAGTGCTGGAGAACCAATAGTGCTGGAGAACCACTAGTGCTGGAGAACCACTAGTGCTACACCACTAGTGCTGGAGAACCACTAGTGCTACACCACTAGTGCTGGAGAACCACTAGTGCTACACCACTAGTGCTGGAGAACCACTAGTGCTGGAGAACCACTAGTGCTACACCACTAGTGCTTGAGAACCACTCGTGCTGGAGAACCACTAGTGCTACACCACTAGTGCTGGAGAACCACTAGTGCTACAACACTAGTGCTGGAGAACCACTAGTGCTACACCACTAGTGCTGGAGAACCACTAGTGCTACACCACTAGTGCTGGAGAACCACTAGTGCTACACCACTAGTGCTGGAGAACCACTAGTGCTACACCACTAGTGCTGGAGAACCACTAGCGCTACACCACTAGTGCTGGAGAACAACTCGTGCTGGAGAACCACTAGTGCTACACCACTAGTGCTGGAGAACCACTAGTGCTGGAGAACCACTAGTGTTACACCACTAGTGCTGGAGAACCACTAGTGCTACACCACTAGTGCTGGAGAACCACTCGTGCTGGAGAACCACTAGTGCTGGAGAACCACTAGTGCTGGAGAACCACTAGTGCTGGAGAACCACTAGTGCTGGAGAACCACTAGTGCTACACCACTAGTGCTGGAGAACCACTCGTGCTGGAGAACCACTAGTGCTACACCACTAGTGCTGGAGAACCACTAGTGCTGGAGAACCACTAGTGCTGGAGAACCACTAGTGCTGGAGAACCACTAGTGCTGGAGAACCATTAGTGTTACACCACTAGTGCTGGAGAACCACTAGTGCTGGAGAACCACTAGTGCTACACCAATAGTGCTGGAGAACCACTAGTGCTACACCACTAGTGCTGGAGAACCACTAGTGCTGGAGAACCACTAGTGCTGGAGCAACACACTAGTGCTGGAGAACCACTAGTGCTGGAGAACCACTAGTGCTACACCACTAGTGCTGGAGAACCACTAGTGCTACACCACTAGTCCTGGAGAACCACTAGTGCTGGAGAACCACTAGTGCTGGAGAACCACTAGTGCTTCACCACTAGTGCTGGAGAAAAACTAGTGCTGGAGAACCACTAGTGCTACACCACTAGTGCTGGAGAACCACTAGTGCTACACCACTAGTGCTGGAGAACCACTAGTGCTGGAGAACCACTAGTGCCACACTACTAGTGCTGGAGAACCACTAGTGCTGGAGAACCACTAGTGCCACACTACTAGTGCTGGAGAACCACTAGTGCTACACCACTAGTGCTGGAGAACCACTCGTGCTGGAGAACCACTAGTGCTGGAGAACCACTAGTGCCACACCACTAGTGCTGGAGAACCACTAGTGCTACACCACTAGTGCTGGAGAACCACTAGTGCTACACCACTCGTGCTGGAGAACCACTAGTGCTACACCACTAGTGCTGGAGAACCACTAGTGCTACACCACTAGTGCTGGAGAACCACTCGTGCTGGAGAACCACTAGTGCTACACCACTAGTGCTGGAGAACCACTAGTGCTGGAGAACCACTAGTGCTGGAGAACCACTAGTGCTGGAGAACCACTAGTGCTACACCACTAGTGCTGGAGAACCACTAGTGCTGGAGAACCACTAGTGCTGGAGAACCACTAGTGCTACACCACTAGTGCTGGAGAACCACTAGTGCTTACACCACTAGTGCTGGAGAACCACTAGTGCTGGAGAACCACTAGTGCTGGAGAACCACTAGTGCTACACCACTAGTGCTGGAGAACCACTAGTGCTACACCACTAGTGCTGGAGAACCACTAGTGCTGGAGAACCACTAGTGCTGAGAACCACTAGTGCTGGAGAACCCACTAGTGCTACACCACTAGTGCTGGAGAACCACTTAGTGCCTGAGCACCACTCGTGCTGGAGAACCACTAGTGCTGGAGAACCACTAGTGCTACACCACTAGTGCTGGAGAACACTAGTGCTACACCACTAGTGCTGGAGAACCACTAGGGCTACACCACTAGTGCTGAGAACCACTAGTGCTGGAGAACCACTAGTGCTGGAGAACCACTAGTGCTACACCACTAGTGCTGGAGAACCACTAGTGCTGGAGAACCACTAGTGCTACACCACTAGTGCTGGAGAACCACTAGTGCTACACCACTAGTGCTGGAGAACCACTAGTGCCACACCACTAGTGCTGGAGAACCACTAGTGCTCACCACTAGTGCTGGAGAACCACTAGTGCTGGAGCGAACCACTAGTGCTGGAGAACACCACTAGTGCGGAGAACCACTAGTGCTGGAGAACCACTAGTGCTTACATACTAACCACAGTGCTGGAGAACCACTAGTGACGTAGAACCACTAGTGCTGTTGAGGAACCACTAGTGCTGGAGAAACCACTAGTGTTACACCAATAGTGCTGGAGACACCACTAGTGGCTACACCACTAGTGCTGGAGAACCACTAGTGCTACACCACTAGTGCTGGAGAACCACTTAGTGCTGGGAGAACCACTAGTGCTTACACCACTAGTGCTGGAGACCACTAGTGCTCCAACCACCACTAGTGCTGGAGAACCACTAGTGCTACACCACTAGTGCTACACCACTAGTGCTGGAGAACCACTAGTGCTGGAGAACCACTAGTGCCACACTACTTGTGCTGGAGAACCACTAGTGCTAAACCACTAGTGCTCGAGAACCACTAGTGCTACACCACTAGTGCTGGAGAACCACTCGTGCTGGAGAACCACTAGTGCTGGAGAACCACTAGTGCTACACCACTAGTGCTGGAGAACCACTAGTGCTGGAGAACCACTAGTGCTGGAGAACCACTAGTGCTACACCTCTAGTGCTGGAGAACCACTAGTGCTGGAGAACCACTAGTGCTACACCACTAGTGCTGGAGAACCACTAGTGCCACACCACTAGTGCTGGAGAACCACTAGTGCCACACCACTAGTGCTGGAGAACCCACTAGTGCCACACCACTAGTGCTGGAGAACCACTAGTGCTACACCACTAGTGCTGGAGAACCACTAGTGCCACACCACTAGTGCTGGAGAACCACTAGTGCTACACACTAGTGCTGGAGAACCACTAGTGCTGAGAACCACTAGTGCTTCACCACTAGTGCTGGAGAACCACTAGTGCTACACCACTAAGTGCTGGAGAACCACTAGTGCTGAAACCACTAGTGCTGGAGAACCACTAGTGCTGGAGAACCACTAGTGCTTACACCACTAGTGCTGGAGAACCACTAGTGCTGGAGAACCACTAGTGCTGGAGAACCACTAGTGCTGGAGAACCACTAGTGCTGGAGAACCACTTAGTGCTGGAGAACCACTAGTGCTGGAGAACCACTAGTGCTGGAGAACCACTAGTGCTGGACACCACTAGTGCTGGAGAACCACTAGTGCTACACCACTAGTGCTGGAGAACCACTAGTGCTAGCAACCACTAGTGCTGGAGAACCACTAGTGCTACACCACTAGTTGCTGGAGAACCACTAGTGCTGGAGAACCCACTAGTGCTGGAGAACCACTAGTGCTACACCACTAGTGCTGGAGAACCACTAGTGCTACACCACTAGTGCTGGAGAACCACTAGTGCTACACCACTAGTGCTGGAGAACCACTAGTGCTACACCACTAGTGCTGGGAGAACCACTAGTGCTACACCACTAGTGCTGGAGACCCACTAGTGCTACACCACTAGTGCTGGAGAACCACTAGTGCTACACCACTAGTGCTGGAGAACCACTAGTTGCTGACACCACTAGTGCTGGAGAACCACTAGTGCTACACCACTAGTGCTGGAGAACCACTAGTGCTACACCACTAGTGCTGGAGAACCACTAGTGCTACACCACTAGTGCTGTAGAACCACTAGTGCTACACCACTAGTGCTGGAGAACCACTAGTGCTGGAGAACCACTAGTGTTACACCACTAGTGCTGGAGAACCACTAGTGCTACAACACTAGTGCTGGAGAACCACTAGTGCTGGAGAACCACTAGTGCTGGAGAACCACTAGTGCTACACCACTAGTGCTGGAGAACGACTAGTGCTACACCACTAGTGCTGGAGAACCACTAGTGCTACACCACTAGTGCTGGAGAACCACTAGTGCTGGAGAACCACTAGTGCTGGAGAACCACTAGTGCTACACCTCTAGTGCTGGAGAACCACTAGTGCTGGAGAACCACTAGTGCTACACCACTAGTGCTGGAGAACCACTAGTGCCACACCACTAGTGCTGGAGAACCACTAGTGCCACACCACTAGTGCTGGAGAACCACTAGTGCCACACCACTAGTGCTGGAGAACCACTAGTGCTACACCACTAGTGCTGGAGAACCACTAGTGCCACACCACTAGTGCTGGAGAACCACTAGTGCTACACCACTAGTGCTGGAGAACCACTAGTGCTGGAGAACCACTAGTGCTTCACCACTAGTGCTGGAGAACCACTAGTGTTGGAGAACCACTAGTGCTACACCACTAGTGCTACACCACTAGTGCTGGAGAACCACTAGTGCTACACCACTAGTGCTGGAGAACCACTAGTGCTGGAGAACCACTAGTGCTTCACCACTAGTGCTGGAGAACCACTAGTGTTGGAGAACCACTAGTGCTACACCACTAGTGCTACACCACTAGTGCTGGAGAACCACTAGTCCTGGAGAACCACTAGTGCTACACCACTAGTGCTGGAGAACCACTAGTGCCACACCACTAGTGCTGGAGAACCACTAGTGCTACACACATAGTGCTGGAGAACCACTAGTGCTGGAGAACCACCAGTGCTGGAGAACCACTAGTGCTACACCACTAGTGCTGGAGAACCACTAGTGCTACCCACTAGTGCTGGAGAACCTTACTAGTGCTACACCACTAGTGCTGGAGAACCACTAGTGCTGACACACTAGTGCTGGAGAACCACTAGTGCTACCACCACTAGTGCTGGAGAACCACTAGTGCTGGAGAAACCACTAGTGCTACACCACTAGTGGCTGGAGAACCACTAGTGCTGGAGAACCACTAGTGCTACACCACTAGTGCTGGAGAACCACTAGTGCTAACACCACTAGTCCTGGAGAACCACTAGTGCTGGAGAACCACTAGTGCTTACCACCACTAGTGCTGGAGAAAAACTAGTGCTGGAGAACCACTAGTGCTACACCACTAGTGCTGGAGAACCACTAGTGCTTACACCACTAGTGCTGGAGAACCACTAGTGCTGGAGAACCACTAGTGCTGGAGAACACTAGTGCCTGGAGAACCACTAGTGCTGGAGAACCACTAGTGCCACACTACTAGTGCTGGAGAACCACTAGTGCTACACCACTAGTGCTGGAGAACCACTAGTGCTGGAGAACCACTAGTGCTGGAGAACCACTAGTGCCACACCACTAGTGCTGGAGAAACCACTAGTGCTTACACCACTAGTGCTGGAGAACCACTAGTGCTACACCACTAGTGCTGGAGAACCACTAGTGCTACACACTAGTGCTGGAGAACCACTAGTGCTACACCACTAGTGCTGGAGAACCACTCGAGCTGGAGACCACTAGTGCTACACCACTAGTGCTGAGAGAACCACTAGTGCTGGAGAACCACTAGTGCTGGAGAACCACTAGTGCTGGAGAACCACTAGTGCTGGAGAACCACTAGTGCTGGAGAACCACTAGTGCTGGAAAACCACTAATACTACACAATAGTGCTGGAGAACCACTAGTTGCTACACCACTACTGCTGGAGAACCACTAGTGCTGGAGAACCACTAGTCCTGGAGAACCACTAGTGCTACACCACTAGTGCTGGAGAACCACTAGTGCTACACCACTAGTGCTGGAGAACCACTAGTGCTGGAGAACCACTAGTGCTACACCACTAGTGCTGGAGAACCACTAGTGCTACACCACTAGTGCTGGAGAACCACTAGTGCTACACCACTAGTGCTGGAGAACCCCTAGTGCTACACCACTAGTGCTGGAGAACCATAGTGCTGGAGAACCACTAGTGCTACACCACTAGTGCTACACCACTAGTGCTGGAGAACCACTAGTGCTGGAGAACCACTAGTGCTACACCACCTAGTGCTACACCACTAGTGCTGGAGAACCACTAGTGCTACACCACTAGTGCTACACCACTAGTGCTGGAGAACCCACTAGTGCTGGAGAACCACTAGTGCTACACCACTAGTGCTGGAGAACCACTAGTGCTGGAGAACCACTAGTGCTACACCACTAGTGCTACACCACTAGTGCTGGAGAACCCCTAGTGCTACACCACTAGTGCTGAAGAACCACTAGTGCTGGAGAACCACTAGTGCTACACCACTAGTGCTGGAGAACCACTAGTGCTGGAGAACCACTAGTGCTACACCACTAGTGCTGGAGAACCACTAGTGCTACACCACTAGTGCTGGAGAACCACTAGTGCTACACCACTAGTGCTGGAGAACCACTAGTGCTGGAGAACCACTAGTGCTGGAGAACCACTAGTGCTACACCACTAGTGCTGGAGAACCCTAGTGCTACACCACTAGTGCTGGAGAACCCTAGTGCTGGAGAACCACTAGTGCTACACCACTAGTGCTGGAGAACCACTAGTGCTTCACCACTAGTGCTGGAGAACCACTAGTGCTGGAGAACCACTAGTGCTGGAGAACCACTAGTGCCACACTACTTGTGCTGGAGAACCACTAGTGCTAAACCACTAGTGCTCGAGAACCACTAGTGCTACACCACTAGTGCTGGAGAACCACTCGTGCTGGAGAACCACTAGTGCTGGAGAACACTAGTGCTAACCACTAGTGCTGGAGAACCACTAGTGCTGGAGAACCACTAGTGCTGGAGAACCACTAGTGCTACACCTCTAGTGCTGGAGAACCACTAGTGCTGGAGAACCACTAGTGCTACACCACTAGTGCTGGAGAACCACTAGTGCCACACCACTAGTGCTGGAGAACCACTAGTGCTACACCACTAGTGCTGGAGAACCACTAGTGCTGGAGAACCACTAGTGCTGGAAAACCACTAATACTACACCAATAGTGCTGGAGAACCACTAGTGCTACACCACTACTGCTGGAGAACCACTAGTGCTGGAGAACCACTAGTCCTGGAGAACCACTAGTGCTACACCACTAGTGCTGGAGAACCACTAGTGCTACACCACTAGTGCTGGAGAACCACTAGTGCTGGAGAACCACTAGTGCTACACCACTAGTGCTGGAGAACCACTAGTGCTACACCACTAGTGCTGGAGAACCCCTAGTGCTACACCACTAGTGCTGGAGAACCACTAGTGCTGGAGAACCACTAGTGCTACACCACTAGTGCTACACCACTAGTGCTGGAGAACCACTAGTGCTGGAGAACCACTAGTGCTACACCACTAGTGCTACACCCTAGTGCTGGAGAACCACTAGTGCTACACACTAGTGCTACACCACTAGTGCTGGAGAACCACTAGTGCTGGAGAACCACTAGTGCTACACCACTAGTGCTGGAGAACCACTAGTGCTGGAGAACCACTAGTGCTAAACCACTAGTGCTACACCACTAGTGCTGGAGAACCCTAGTGCTACACCACTAGTGCTGAAGAACCACTAGTGCTGGAGAACCACTAGTGCTACACCACTAGTGCTGGAGAACCACTAGTGCTGGAGAACCACTAGTGCTACACCACTAGTGCTGGAGAACCACTAGTGCTACACCACTAGTGCTGGAGAACCACTAGTGCTACACCACTAGTGCTGGAGAACCACTAGTGCTGGAGAACCACTAGTGCTGGAGAACCACTAGTGCTACACCACTAGTGCTGGAGAACCCCTAGTGCTACACCACTAGTGCTGGAGAACCACTAGTGCTGGAGAACCACTAGTGCTACACCACTAGTGCTGGAGAACCACTAGTGCTTCACCACTAGTGCTGGAGAACCACTAGTGCTGGAGAACCACTAGTGCTGGAGAACCACTAGTGCCACACTACTTGTGCTGGAGAACCACTAGTGCTAAACCACTAGTGCTCGAGAACCACTAGTGCTACACCACTAGTGCTGGAGAACCACTCGTGCTGGAGAACCACTAGTGCTGGAGAACCACTAGTGCTACACCACTAGTGCTGGAGAACCACTAGTGCTGGAGAACCACTAGTGCTGGAGAACCACTTGTGCTACACCTAGTGCTGGAGAACACTAGTGCTGGAGAACCACTAGTGCTACACCACTAGTGCTGGAGAACCACTAGTGCCACACCACTAGTGCTGGAGAACCACTAGTGCCACACCACTAGTGCTGGAGAACCACTAGTGCCACACCACTAGTGCTGGAGAACCACTAGTGCTACACCACTAGTGCTGGAGAACCACTAGTGCCACACCACTAGTGCTGGAGAACCACTAGTGCTACACCACTAGTGCTGGAGAACCACTAGTGCTGGAGAACCACTAGTGCTTCACCACTAGTGCTGGAGAACCACTAGTGTTGGAGAACCACTAGTGCTACACCACTAGTGCTACACCACTAGTGCTGGAGAACCACTAGTGCTGGAGAACCACTAGTGCTACACCACTAGTGCTGGAGAACCACTAGTGCTGGAGAACCACTAGTGCTTCACCACTAGTGCTGGAGAACCACTAGTGTTGGAGAACCACTAGTGCTACACCACTAGTGCTACACCACTAGTGCTGGAGAACCACTAGTCCTGGAGAACCACTAGTGCTACACCACTAGTGCTGGAGAACCACTAGTGCCACACCACTAGTGCTGGAGAACCACTAGTGCTACACCACTAGTGCTGGAGAACCACTAGTGCTGGAGAACCACCAGTGCTGGAGAACCACTAGTGCTACACCACTAGTGCTGGAGAACCACTAGTGCTACACCACTAGTGCTGGAGAACCACTAGTGCTACACCACTAGTGCTGGAGAACCACTAGTGCTACACCACTAGTGCTGGAGAACCACTAGTGCTACACCACTAGTGCTGGAGAACCACTAGTGCTACACCACTAGTGCTGGAGAACCACTAGTGTGCTACACCACTAGTGCTGGAGAACCACTAGTGCTACACCACTAGTGCTGGAGAACCACTAGTGCTACACCACTAGTGCTGGAGAACCACTAGTGCTACACCACTAGTGCTGGAGAACCACTAGTGCTACACCACTAGTGCTGGAGAACCACTAGTGCTACACCACTAGTGCTGTAGAACCACTAGTGCTACACCACTAGTGCTGGAGAACCACTAGTGCTGGAGAACCACTAGTGTTACACCACTAGTGCTGGAGAACCACTAGTGCTACAACACTAGTGCTGGAGAACCACTCGTGCTGGAGAACCACTAGTGCTGGAGAACCACTAGTGCTACACCACTAGTGCTGGAGAACGACTAGTGCTACACCACTAGTGCTGGAGAACCACTAGTGCTACACCACTAGTGCTGGAGAACCACTAGTGCTGGAGAACCACTAGTGCTGGAGAACCACTAGTGCTACACCTCTAGTGCTGGAGAACCACTAGTGCTGGAGAACCACTAGTGCTACACCACTAGTGCTGGGAACCACTAGTGCCACACCACTAGTGCTGGAGAACCACTAGTGCCACACCACTAGTGCTGGAGAACCACTAGTGCCACACCACTAGTGCTGGAGAACCACTAGTGCTACACCACTAGTGCTGGAGAACCACTAGTGCTCCACCACTAGTGCTGTGAGAACCACTAGTGCCTACAACCACTAGTGCTGGAGAACCACTAGTGCTGGAGACCACTAGTGCCTACACACTAGTGCTACACCACTCGTTGCTTGAGAACCACTAGTGCTGGCTAACCTACTAGTGCTTAGCACCACTATTGCGCTTACACCACTAGTTGCTGGAGAACCACATAGTGCTGCGAGCACCACTAGTGCATACACCACTAGTGCTGGAGAACCACTAGTCGCTGGAGAACCCACTAGTGCTACACCACTATTGCTGGAGACCCACTAGTGCTGGCAACCCACTAGTGCTGGACACCCTAGTGCTTTACACCCACTAGTGCTGGAGAACCCCTACCACCACTAGTGCTGAGAACCACTAGTGCTGGCAGAACCACTATTGCCTTCACCACTAGTGCTGGAGAACCACTAGTGCTCGGAGAACCACTAGTGCTACACCACTAGTGCTGAGAACCACTAGTGCTACACCACTAGTGCTGGAGAACCACTAGTGCTACACCACTAGTGCTGGAGAACCACTAGTGCTGCAGAACCACTAGTGCTGGAGAACACTAGTGCTACACCACTAGTGCTGGAGAACCACTAGTGCTACACCACTAGTGCTGGAGAACCTCTAGTGCTACACCACTAGTGCTGGAGAACCACTAGTGCTACACCACTAGTGCTGGAGAACCACTAGTGCTACACCACTAGTGCTGGAGAACCACTAGTGCTACACCACTAGTGCTGGAGAACCACTAGTGCTACACACTAGTGCTGGAGAACCACTAGTGCTACACCACTAGTGCTGGAGAACCACTAGTGCTACACCACTAGTGCTGGAGAACCACTAGTGCTACACCACTAGTGCTGGAGAACCACTAGTGCTACACCACTAGTGCTGGAGAACCACTAGTGCTACACCACTAGTGCTGGAGAACCACTAGTGCTACACCACTAGTGCTGTAGAACCACTAGTGCTACACCACTAGTGCTGGAGAACCACTAGTGCTGGAGAACCACTAGTGTTACACCACTAGTGCTGGAGAACCACTAGTGCTACAACACTAGTGCTGGAGAACCACTCGTGCTGGATAACCACTAGTGCTGGAGAACCACTAGTGCTGGAGAACCACTAGTGCTACACCACTAGTGCTGGAGAACGACTAGTGCTACACCACTAGTGCTGGAGAACGACTAGTGCTACACCACTAGTGCTGGAGAACCACTAGTGCTACACCACTAGTGCTGGAGAACCACTCGTGCTGGAGAACCACTAGTGCTACACCACTAGTGCTGGAGAACCACTAGTGCTGGAGAACCACTAGTGCTGGAGAACCACTAGTGCTGGAGAACCACTAGTGCTGGAGAACCATTAGTGTTACACCACTAGTGCTGGAGAACCACTAGTGCTGGAGAACCACTAGTGCTACACCAATAGTGCTGGAGAACCACTAGTGCTACACCACTAGTGCTGGAGAACCACTAGTCCTGGAGAACCACTAGTGCTACACCACTAGTGCTAGAGAACCACTAGTGCTACACCACTAGTGCTGGAGAACCACTAGTGCTGGAGAACCACTAGTGCTACACCACTAGTGCTGGAGAACCACTAGTGCTACACCACTAGTGCTGGAGAACCACTAGTGCTACACTACTAGTCCTGGAGAACCACTAGTGGTGGAGAACCACTAGTGCTACACCACTAGTCCTGGAGAACCACTAGTGCTGGAGAACCACTAGTGCTGGAGAACCACTAGTGCTTCACCACTAGTGCTGGAGAAAAACTAGTGCTGGAGAACCACTAGTGCTACACCACTAGTGCTGGAGAACCACTAGTGCTACACCACTAGTGCTGGAGAACCACTAGTGCTGGAGAACCACTAGTGCCACACTACTAGTGCTGGAGAACCACTAGTGCCACTCTACTAGTGCTGGAGAACCACTAGTGCTACACCACTAGTGCTGGAGAACCACTCGTGCTACACCACTAGTGCTGGAGAACCAATAGTGCCACCACTAGTGCTGGAGAACCACTAGTGCTACAACCACTAGTGCTGGAGAACCACTAGTGCTGGAGAACACTAGTGCTACACCACTAGTGCTGGAGAACCACTAGTGCTGGAGAACCACTAGTGCTGGAGAACCACTAGTGCTGGAGAACCACTAGTGCTGGAGAACCACTAGTGTTACACCACTAGTGCTGGAAAACCACTAATGCTACACCAATAGTGCTGGAGAACCACTAGTGCTACACCACTAGTGCTGGAGAACCACTAGTGCTGGAGAACCACTAGTCCTGGAGAACCACTAGTGCTACACCACTAGTGCTGGAGAACCACTAGTGCTACAACCACTAGTGCTGGAGAACCACTAGTGCTGGAGAACCACTAGTGCTACACCACTAGTGCTACACCACTAGTGCTGGAGAACCCCTAGTGCTACACCACTAGTGCTGGAGAACCACTAGTGCTGGAGAACCAATAGTGCTACACCACTAGTGCTACACCACTAGTGCTGGAGAACCACTAGTGCTGGAGAACCACTAGTGCTACACCACTAGTGCTACACCACTAGTGCTGGAGAAACCACTAGTGCTGGAGAACCACTAGTGCTGGAGAACCACTAGTGCTGGAGAACCACTAGTGCTGGAGAACCACTAGTGCTGGAGAACCACTAGTGCTACACCACTAGTGCTGGAGAACCCCTAGTGCTACACCACTAGTGCTGAAGAACCACTAGTGCTGGAGAACCACTAGTGCTACACCACTAGTGCTGGAGAACCACTAGTGCTGGAGAACCACTAGTGCTACACCACTAGTGCTGGAGAACCACTAGTGCTGGAGAACCACTAGTGCTACACCACTAGTGCTGGAGAACCACTAGTGCTACACCACTAGTGCTGGAGAACCACTAGTGCTGGAGAACCACTAGTGCTACACCACTAGTGCTGGAGAACCCCTAGTGCTACACCACTAGTGCTGGAGAACCCCTAGTGCTACACCACTAGTGCTGGAGAACCACTAGTGCTGGAGAACCACTAGTGCTGGAGAACCACTAGTGCTGGAGAACCACTAGTGCTACACCACTAGTGCTGGAGAACCACTAGTGCTGGAGAACCACCAGTGCTGGAGAACCACTAGTGCTACACCACTAGTGCTGGAGAACCACTAGTGCTACACCACTAGTGCTGGAGAACCTCTAGTGCTACACCACTAGTGCTGGAGAACCACTAGTGCTACACCACTAGTGCTGGAGAACCACTAGTGCTACACCACTAGTGCTGGAGAACCACTAGTGCTACACCACTAGTGCTGGAGAACCACTAGTGCTACACCACTAGTGCTGGAGAACCACTAGTGCTACACCACTAGTGCTGGAGAACCACTAGTGCTACACCACTAGTGCTGGAGAACCACTAGTGCTACACCACTAGTGCTGGAGAACCACTAGTGCTACACCACTAGTGCTGGAGAACCACTAGTGCTACACCACTAGTGCTGGAGAACCACTAGTGCTACACCACTAGTGCTGTAGAACCACTAGTGCTACACCACTAGTGCTGGAGAACCACTAGTGCTGGAGAACCACTAGTGTTACACCACTAGTGCTGGAGAACCACTAGTGCTACAACACTAGTGCTGGAGAACCACTCGTGCTGGATAACCACTAGTGCTGGAGAACCACTAGTGCTGGAGAACCACTAGTGCTACACCACTAGTGCTGGAGAACGACTAGTGCTACACCACTAGTGCTGAGAACGACTAGTGCTACACCACTAGTGCTGGAGAACCACTAGTGCTACACCACTAGTGCTGGAGAACCACTCGTGCTGGAAGACCACTAGTGCTACACCACTAGTGCTGGAGAACCACTAGTGCTGGAGAAACACTAGTGCTGGAGAACCACTAGTGCTGGAGAACCACTAGTGCTGGAGAAACCATTAGTGTTACACCACTAGTGCTGGAGAACCACTAGTGCTGGAGAACCACTAGTGCTACACCAATAGTGCTGGAGAACCACTAGTGCTACACCACTAGTGCTGGAGAACCACTAGTCCTGGAGAACCACTAGTGCTACACCACCTAGTGCTAGAGAACCACTAGTGCTACACCACTAGTGCTGGAGAACCACTAGTGCTGGAGAACCACTAGTGCTACACCACTAGTGCTGGAGAACCACTAGTGCTACACCACTAGTGCTGGAGAACCACTAGTGCTACACTACTAGTCCTGGAGAACCACTAGTGGTGGAGAACCACTAGTGCTACACCACTAGTCCTGGAGAACCACTAGTGCTGGAGAACCACTAGTGCTGGAGAACCACTAGTGCTTCACCACTAGTGCTGGAGAAAAACTAGTGCTGGAGAACCACTAGTGCTACACCACTAGTGCTGGAGAACCACTAGTGCTACACCACTAGTGCTGGAGAACCACTAGTGCTGGAGAACCACTAGTGCCACACTACTAGTGCTGGAGAACCACTAGTGCCACTCTACTAGTGCTGGAGAACCACTAGTGCTACACCACTAGTGCTGGAGAACCACTCGTGCTGGAGAACCACTAGTGCTGGAGAACCACTAGTGCCACACCACTAGTGCTGGAGAACCACTAGTGCTACACCACTAGTGCTGGAGAACCACTCGTGCTGGAGAACCACTAGTGCTACACCACTAGTGCTGGAGAACCACTAGTGCTGGAGAACCACTAGTGCTGGAGAACCACTAGTGCTGGAGAACCACTAGTGCTGGAGAACCACTAGTGTTACACCACTAGTGCTGGAAAACCACTAATGCTACACCAATAGTGCTGGAGAACCACTAGTGCTACACCACTAGTGCTGGAGAACCACTAGTGCTGGAGAACCACTAGTCCTGGAGAACCACTAGTGCTACACCACTAGTGCTGGAGAACCACTAGTGCTACACCACTAGTGCTGGAGAACCACTAGTGCTGGAGAACCACTAGTGCTACACCACTAGTGCTACACCACTAGTGCTGGAGAACCCCTAGTGCTACACCACTAGTGCTGGAGAACCACTAGTGCTGGAGAACCACTAGTGCTACACCACTAGTGCTACACCACTAGTGCTGGAGAACCACTAGTGCTGGAGAACCACTAGTGCTACACCACTAGTGCTACACCACTAGTGCTGGAGAACCACTAGTGCTGGAGAACCACTAGTGCTGGAGAACCACTAGTGCTGGAGAACCACTAGTGCTGGAGAACCACTAGTGCTGGAGAACCACTAGTGCTACACCACTAGTGCTGGAGAACCCCTAGTGCTACACCACTAGTGCTGAAGAACCACTAGTGCTGGAGAACCACTAGTGCTACACCACTAGTGCTGGAGAACCACTAGTGCTGGAGAACCACTAGTGCTACACCACTAGTGCTGGAGAACCACTAGTGCTGGAGAACCACTAGTGCTACACCACTAGTGCTGGAGAACCACTAGTGCTACACCACTAGTGCTGGAGAACCACTAGTGCTGGAGAACCACTAGTGCTACACCACTAGTGCTGGAGAACCCCTAGTGCTACACCACTAGTGCTGGAGAACCCCTAGTGCTACACCACTAGTGCTGGAGAACCACTAGTGCTGGAGAACCACTAGTGCTGGAGAACCACTAGTGCTTCACCACTAGTGCTTCACCACTAGTGCTGGAGAACCACTAGTGCTGGAGAACCACTAGTGCTGGAGAACCACTAGTGCCACACTACTAGTGCTGGAGAACCACTAGTGCTACACCACTAGTGCTCGAGAACCACTAGTGCTACACCACTAGTGCTGGAGAACCACTCGTGCTGGAGAACCACTAGTGCTACACCACTAGTGCTGGAGAACCACTAGTGCTGGAGAACCACTAGTGCTGGAGAACCACTAGTGCTGGAGAACCACTAGTGCTGGAGAACCACTAGTGCTACACCTCTAGTGCTGGAGAACCACTAGTGCTGGAGAACCACTAGTGCTGGAGAACCACTAGTGCTACACCTCTAGTGCTGGAGAACCACTAGTGCTGGAGAACCACTAGTGCTGGAGAACCACTAGTGCTGGAGAACCACTAGTGCTGGAGAACCACTAGTGCTACACCACTAGTGCTGGAGAACCACTAGTGCCACACCACTAGTGCTGGAGAACCACTAGTGCCACACCACTAGTGCTGGAGAACCACTAGTGCTACACCACTAGTGCTGGAGAACCACTAGTGCTGGAGAACCACTAGTGCTGGAGAACCACTAGTGCTTCACCACTAGTGCTGGAGAACCACTAGTGTTACACCACTAGTGCTGGAGAACCACTAGTCCTGGAGAACCACTAGTGCTACACCACTAGTGCTGGAGAACCACTAGTGCCACACCACTAGTGCTGGAGAACCACTAGTGCTACACCACTAGTGCTGGAGAACCACTAGTGCTACACCACTAGTGCTGGAGAACCACTAGTGCTGGAGAACCACCAGTGCTGGAGAACCACTAGTGCTACACCACTAGTGCTGGAGAACCACTAGTGCTACACCACTAGTGCTGGAGAACCACTAGTGCTACACCACTAGTGCTGGAGAACCACTAGTGCTACACCACTAGTGCTGTAGAACCACTAGTGCTACACCACTAGTGCTGGAGAACCACTAGTGCTACACCACTAGTGCTGGAGAACCACTAGTGCTACACCACTAGTGCTGTAGAACCACTAGTGCTACACCACTAGTGCTGGAGAACCACTAGTGCTACACCACTAGTGCTGGAGAACCACTAGTGCTGGAGAACCACTAGTGCTACACCACTAGTGCTGTAGAACCACTAGTGCTACACCACTAGTGCTGGAGAACCACTAGTGCTACACCACTAGTGCTGGAGAACCACTAGTGCTACACCACTAGTGCTGGAGAACCACTAGTGCTACACCACTAGTGCTGGAGAACCACTAGTGCTACACCACTAGTGCTGGAGAACCACTAGTGCTGGAGAACCACTAGTGCTGGAGAACCACTAGTGCTGGAGAACCACTAGTGCTGGAGAACCACTAGTGCTGGAGAACCACTAGTGCTACACCACAAGTATTGGAGAACCACTAGTGCTACAGAACCTTGTCCTCCCTTATTGTTTATATCCCCACTAACGTCTAACAGTTTCCTTGAGAGAAACACAAAACCTTCCCCTGGTGGCAGTCTATATAATATTGAGAGCAAGAGTGAGGCGCGGGCGGCGGTACTGACGTAGGAGGGCAGGGGCGGCGGGGGCGGGCTGGCCAGCAGGTGGTGGAGAGCGCCCCAGGTGCCGTTGTTGGGGGCCGGCTCCACCCCCACCAGCACACACATCAGGTTGTAGAGTTCGATGTTGTGGAAGGCCTCCACCTCCGTGTTCCTCCGCAGCTCTGGTCCGTGGCCCAGAAACAGCGCCTGGCACGACGCGGCAACATGCAAGTAATTTGGATTATTATTCAAAGGATTATTAGTGTCATTAATTTATATGTGTTTTCAACTCCTACACCCATGAGAGGTAAGTATAGTCACCTTCACCCATGAGAGGTAAGTATAGTTACCTACACCCATGAGAGGTAAGTATAGTCACATACACCCATGAGAGGTAAGTATAGTCACCTTCACCCATGAGAGGTAAGTATAGTTACCTACACCCATGAGAGGTAAGTATAGTCACCTACACCCATGAGAGGTAAGTATAGTCACCTACACCCATGAGAGGTAAGTATGGGCACCTACACCCATGAGAGGTAAGTATAGTTACCTACACCCATGAGAGGTAAGTATAGTCACCTTCACCCATGAGAGGTAAGTATAGTCACCTACACCCATGAGAGGTAAGTATAGTTACCTACACCCATGAGAGGTAAGTATAGTCACCTACACCCATGAGAGGTAAGTATAGTCACCTACACCCATGAGAGGTAAGTATAGTCACCTACACCCATGAGAGGTAAGTATAGTCACCTACACCCATGAGAGGTAAGTATAGTCACCTACACCCATGAGAGGTAAGTATAGGCACCTACACCCATGAGAGGTAAGTATAGTTACCTACACCCATGAGAGGTAAGTATAGTCACCTACACCCATGAGAGGTAAGTATAGTCACCTACACCCATGAGAGGTAAGTATAGTTACCTACACCCATGAGAGGTAAGTATAGTCACCTACACCCATGAGAGGTAAGTATAGTCACCTACACCCATGAGAGGTAAGTATAGTCACCTACACCCATGAGAGGTAAGTATAGTCACCTACACCCATGAGAGGTAAGTATAGTCACCTACACCCATGAGAGGTAAGTATAGGCACCTACACCCATGAGAGGTAAGTATAGTTACCTACACCCATGAGAGGTAAGTATAGTCACCTACACCCATGAGAGGTAAGTATAGGCACCTACACCCATGAGAGGTAAGTATAGTTACCTACACCCATGAGAGGTAAGTATAGTCACCTACACCCATGAGAGGTAAGTATAGTCACCTACACCCATGAGAGGTAAGTATAGGCACCTACACCCATGAGAGGTAAGTATAGTCACATACACCCATGAGAGGTAAGTATAGTCACATACACCCATGAGAGGTAAGTATAGGCACCTACACCCATGAGAGGTAAGTATAGTTACCTACACCCATGAGAGGTAAGTATAGTCACCTACACCCATGAGAGGTAAGTATAGTCACCTACACCCATGAGAGGTAAGTATAGGCACCTACACCCATGAGAGGTAAGTATAGGCACCTACACCCATGAGAGGTAAGTATAGTCACATACACCCATGAGAGGTAAGTATAGGCACCTACACCCATGAGAGGTAAGTATAGTCACCTACACCCATGAGAGGTAAGTATAGGCACCTACACCCATGAGAGGTAAGTATAGGCACCTACACCCATGAGAGGTAAGTATAGGCACCTACACCCATGAGAGGTAAGTATAGTCACATACACCCATGAGAGGTAACTATAGTCACATACACCCATGAGAGGTAAGTATAGTCACATACACCCATGAGAGGTAAGTATAGGCACCTACACCCATGAGAGGTAAGTATAGTCACCTACACCCATGAGAGGTAAGTATAGGCACCTACACCCATGAGAGGTAAGTATAGTCACATACACCCATGAGAGGTAAGTATAGTCACCTACAACCATGAGAGGTAAGTATAGTCACCTTCACCCATGAGAGGTAAGTATAGGCACCTACACCCATGAGAGGTAAGTATAGTCACATACACCCATGAGAGGTAAGTATAGGCACCTACACCCATGAGAGGTAAGTATAGTCACCTACACCCATGAGAGGTAAGTATAGGCACCTACACCCATGAGAGGTAAGTATAGTCACATACACCCATGAGAGGTAAGTATAGTCACCTACAACCATGAGAGGTAAGTATAGTCACCTTCACCCATGAGAGGTAAGTATAGTCACCTACACCCATGAGAGGTAAGTATAGTCACCTACACCCATGAGAGGTAAGTATAGTCACCTACAACCATGAGAGGTAAGTATAGGCACCTTCACCCATGAGAGGTAAGTATAGTCACCTACACCCATGAGAGGTAAGTATAGTCACCTACAACCATGAGAGGTAAGTATAGTCACATACACCCATGAGAGGTAAGTATAGTCACCTTCACCCATGAGAGGTAAGTATAGTCACATACAACCATGAGAGGTAAGTATAGTCACCTACACCCATGAGAGGTAAGTATAGGCACATACACCCATGAGAGGTAAGTATAGGCACATACACCCATGAGAGGCAAGTATAGCCACATACACCCATGAGAGGTAAGTATAGTCACATACACCCATGAGAGGTAAGTATAGTCACCTTCACCCATGAGAGGTAAGTATAGTCACATGCAACCATGAGAGGTAAGTATAGTCACCTACACCCATGAGAGGTAAGTATAGGCACATACACCCATGAGAGGTAAGTATAGGCACATACACCCATGAGAGGTAAGTATAGTCACCTACACCCATGAGAGGTAAGTATAGTCACATACACCCATGAGAGGTATATATTTAATAGAGGTATTCGTAGCTAAAATAATATAAACATGTGACTATGCAACTGACATTGGTCTCACAAGTGTCACATATATACTGGAAGTCAAACATGCACACACACACTAAGAGGTTTTATAGAGTTTATCATTTGTAATAATATATTGTTTTGCCGTTTCATGCATCATGAGTTAAGATTTGTATAAATGACTCGGAATGTCTAAGACAAAGACAAGTCCTTGTCCTTGTCCATACACTTTACTTCATCTAGATCTCAATATAAGCCAGCGTGTCAGAGATACTTGTAGCCAAGAGACAGTCATGAGGAGGGGCCTCGTAGCCTGGTGGATAGCGCGCAGGACTCGTAATTCTGTGGCTCGGGTTCGATTCCCGCACGAGGCAGAAACAAATGGGCAAAGTTTCTTTCACCCTGAATGCCCCTGTTACCTAGCAGTAAATAGGTACCTGGGAGTTAGTCAGCTGTCACGGGCTGCTTCCTGGGGGTGGTGGCCTGGTCGAGGACCGGGCCGCGGGGACACTAAAGCCCCGAAATCATCTCAAGATAACCTCAAGAAGAAGATCATGAACCTGCTAGTTCCAGTTTGCACTCTTCTACTTTATTTAAATTCATCCAAGAGTTCTTGTCTAATGACAATTGAAAGTGTCCATATTGGAAATAAGTGTCATTAAGTGACACTAATGATCTTCTTGAGGTTATCTTGAGATGATTTCGGGGCTTTAGTGTCCCCGCGGCCCGGTCCTCGACCAGGCCTCCACCCCCAGGAAGCAGCCCGTGACAGCTGACTAACACCCAGGTACCTATTTTACTGCTAGGTAACAGGGGCATAGGGTGAAAGAAACTCTGCCCATTGTTTCTCGCCGGCGCCTGGGATCGAACCGAGGACCACAGGATCACAAGTCCAGCGTGCTGTCCGCTCGGCCGACCGGCTCCCCCTATTGATAGCCAACAATTAAGTTCAGCATTGTCTTTATTTACAGCAACTTAGCAAGGACGTCAACTTGTCATGATCGTGTACAACAATGTGAGAGGGAATCCACAACTTCTTGATTTTGACACGTTTATTAAGTTTGTAAATATATTTATGGTATAATTTAATTGTAAGGTATTTAATGTTAGTAATGAGAAATAGGAATCTAAAGAAATTAAGATGTCTATTACAGCACACACAGAAATCACATTTGCGTGATGCATCAAATGAACAAATCCACAAGGGCCGTGACGAGGATTCGAACCTGCGTCCGAGAGCTTCCCAGACGCTGCCTTAATCGACTGAGCTATGACATTGTCAAAAGGAGTTGAAACCGAAGTTCTACTATTCAGGATACAGTAAGTTCAGTAAAACTTCGTTTTCAACTCCTTTTGACCATGTCGTAGCTGAGTCGATTAAGGCAGCGTCTAGAATACTTTCGGATGCAGGTTCGAATCCTCGTCACGGCCCTTGTGGATTTGTTTAAGTCTACTACAGTCTTTTCAACAGTTTTCAGTGTTACCAGGATAGAACACAGTTCAAACTGCAAAGTGGATGCCCAGTTACTGAATTTTATTGCATTCAATTGTACTTCCCTCTGGCTGAGGAACAACAACAGGACTCCCCGTTCTCTCTGTGGCTGAACTACCAGGTGTGTCGCCGTGTGAGGTCTGTGTAGTGGTTCAGGTTTGTAGACTGTGTAAGTGTTGTAGGGACTTAGCAGCAAGCTGAGCAGGCGGGCTGCTTCTGTTCATTGTCAGGGTGGTGTGAAGTGTTGCACTGTTCATTGTCAGGGTGATGTGAAGTGTTGCACTGTTCATTGTCAGGGGTGGTGTGTAGTGTTGCACTGTTCATTGTCAGGGTGGTGTGAAGTGTTGCACTGTTCATTGTCAGGGTGGTGTGTAGTGTTGCACTGTTCATTGTCAGGGTGGTGTGTAGTGTTGCACTGTTCATTGTCTGGGGTGGTGTGTAGTGTTGCACTGTTCATTGTCTGGGGTGGTGTGTAGTGTTGCACTGTTCATTGTCTGGGGTGGTGTGTAGTGTTGCACTGTTCATTGTCTGGGGTGGTGTGTAGTGTTGCACTGTTCATTGTATGGGGTGGTGTGAAGTGTTGCACTGTTCATTGTCTGGGGTGGTGTGTAGTGTTGCACTGTTCATTGTCTGGGGTGGTGTGTAGTGTTGCACTGTTCATTGTCTGGGGTGGTGTGTAGTGTTGCACTGTTCATTGTCTGGGGTGGTGTGTAGTGTTGCACTGTTCATTGTCTGGGGTGGTGTGTAGTGTTGCACTGTTCATTGTCTGGGGTGGTGTGTAGTGTTGCACTGTTCATTGTATGGGGTGGTGTGAAGTGTTGCACTGTTCATTGTCTGGGGTGGTGTGTAGTGTTGCACTGTTCATTGTCTGGGGTGGTGTGTAGTGTTGCACTGTTCATTGTCAGGGTGGTGTGTAGTGTTGCACTGTTCATTGTCTGGGGTGGTGTGTAGTGTTGCACTGTTCATTGTCTGGGGTGGTGTGTAGTGTTGCACTGTTCATTGTATGGGGTGGTGTGTAGTGTTGCACTGTTCATTGTCAGGGTGGTGTGAAGTGTTGCACTGTTCATTGTCTGGGGTGGTGTGTAGTGTTGCACTGTTCATTGTCAGGGTGGTGTGTAGTGTTGCACTGTTCATTGTATGGGGTGGTGTGTAGTGTTGCACTGTTCATTGTCAGGGTGGTGTGAAGTGTTGCACTGTTCATTGTCAGGGTGGTGTGTAGTGTTGCACTGTTCATTGTCTAGGGTGGTGTGTAGTGTTGCACTGTTCATTGTCAGGGGTGGTGTGTAGTGTTGCACTGTTCATTGTCAGGGTGGTGTGAAGTGTTGCACTGTTCATTGTCAGGGTGGTGTGAAGTGTTGCACTATTCATTGTCAGGGGTAGTGTGAAGTGTTGCACTGTTCATTGTCAGGGGTAGTGTGAAGTGTTGCACTGTTCATTGTCAGGGTGGTGTGAAGTGTTGCACTGTTCATTGTCAGGGTGGTGTGAAGTGTTGCACTATTCATTGTCAGGGGTGGTGTGAAGTGTTGCACTGTTCATTGTCAGGGGTAGTGTGAAGTGTTGCACTGTTCATTGTCAGGGGTAGTGTGAAGTGTTGCACTGTTCATTGTCAGGGTGGTGTGAAGTGTTGCACTGTTCATTGCCAGGGTGGTGTGTAGTGTTGCACTGTTCATTGTCTAGGGTGGTGTGTAGTGTTGCACTGTTCATTGTCAGGGTGGTGTGTAGTGTTGCACTGTTCATTGTCAGAGTGGTGTGAAGTGTTGCACTGTTCATTGTCAGGGTGGTGTGAAGTGTTGCACTGTTCATTGTCAGGGTGGTGTGAAGTGTTGCACTGTTCATTGTCAGAGTGGTGTGAAGTGTTGCACTGTTCATTGTCAGGGTGGTGTGTAGTGTTGCACTGTTCATTGTCAGGGTGGTGTGAAGTGTTGCACTGTTCATTGTCAGGGTGGTTTGTAGTGTTGCACTGTTCATTGTCAGAGTGGTGTGAAGTGTTGCACTGTTCATTGTCAGGGTGGTGTGTAGTGTTGCACTGTTCATTGTCAGGGTGGTGTGAAGTGTTGCACTGTTCATTGTCAGAGTGGTGTGAAGTGTTGCACTGTTCATTGTCAGGGTGGTGTGAAGTGTTGCACTGTTCATTGTCAGGGTGGTGTGAAGTGTTGCACTGTTCATTGTCAGGGTGGTGTGAAGTGTTGCACTGTTCATTGTCAGGGGTAGTGTGAAGTGTTGCACTGTTCATTGTCAGGGTGGTGTGAAGTGTTGCACTGTTCATTGTCAGGGTGGTGTGAAGTGTTGCACTGTTCATTGTCAGGGTGGTGTGAAGTGTTGCACTGTTCATTGTCAGGGTGGTGTGAAGTGTTGCACTGTTCATTGTCAGGGTGGTGTGAAGTGTTGCACTGTTCATTGTCAGGGTGGTGTGAAGTGTTGCACTGTTTATTGTCAGGGTGGTGTGAAGTGTTGCACTGTTCATTGTCAGGGTGGTGTGTAGTGTTGCACTGTTCATTGTCAGTGGTGTGAAGTGTTGCACTGTTCATTGTCAGGGTGGTGTGTAGTGTTGCACTGTTCATTGTCAGGGGTGGTGTGTAGTGTTGCACTGTTCATTGTCAGGGTGGTGTGTAGTGTTGCACTGTTCATTGTCAGGGTGGTGTGAAGTGTTGCACTGTTCATTGTCAGGGTGGTGTGAAGTGTTGCACTGTTCATTGTCAGGGGTGGTGTGTAGTGTTGCACTGTTCATTGTCAGGGTAGTGTGTAGTGTTGCACTGTTCATTGTCAGGGTGGTGTGTAGTGTTGCACTGTTCATTGTCAGGGTAGTATGAAGTGTTGCACTGTTCATTGTCAGGGGTAGTGTGTAGTGTTGCACTGTTCATTGTCAGGGGTAGTGTGAAGTGTTGCACTGTTCATTGTCAGGGGTAGTGTGAAGTGTTGCACTGTTCATTGTCAGGGTGGTGTGAAGTGTTGCACTGTTCATTGTCAGGGGTGGTGTGAAGTGTTGCACTGTTCATTGTCAGGGTGGTGTGAAGTGTTGCACTGTTCATTGTCAGGGGTAGTGTGAAGTGTTGCACTGTTCATTGTCAGGGGTGGTGTGTAGTGTTGCACTGTTCATTGTCAGGGTGGTGTGAAGTGTTGCACTGTTCATTGTCAGGGGTAGTTTGAAGTGTTGCACTGTTCATTGTCAGGGGTGGTGTGTAGTGTTGCACTGTTCATTGTCAGGGTGGTGTGAAGTGTTGCACTGTTCATTGTCAGGGTAGTGTGAAGTGTTGCACTGTTCATTGTCAGGGTGGTGTGAAGTGTTGCACTGTTCATTGTCAGTTGTAGTGTGAAGTGTTGCACTGTTCATTGTCAGGGTGGTGTGAAGTGTTGCACTGTTCATTGTCAGGGTGGTGTGAAGTGTTGCTCTGTTCATTGTCAGGGTGGTGTGTAGTGTTGCACTGTTCATTGTCAGGGTGGTGTGAAGTGTTGCACTGTTCATTGTCAGGGGTAGTGTGAAGTGTTGCACTGTTCATTGTCAGGGTGGTGTGAAGTGTTGCACTGTTCATTGTCAGGGTGGTGTGAAGTGTTGCACTGTTCATTGTCAGGGTGGTGTGAAGTGTTGCACTGTTCATTGTATGGGGTGGTGTGAAGTGTTGCACTGTTCATTGTCAGGGTGGTGTGAAGTGTTGCACTGTTCATTGCCAGGGTGGTGTGTAGTGTTGCACTGTTCATTGTCAGGGTGGTGTGAAGTGTTGCACTGTTCATTGTATGGGGTGGTGTGTAGTGTTGCACTGTTCATTGTCAGGGTGGTGTGAAGTGTTGCACTGTTCATTGTCAGGGTGGTGTGAAGTGTTGCACTGTTCATTGTATGGGGTGGTGTGAAGTGTTGCACTGTTCATTGTCAGGGTGGTGTGAAGTGTTGCACTGTTCATTGTCAGGGTGGTGTGTAGTGTTGCACTGTTCATTGTCAGGGTGGTGTGAAGTGTTGCACTGTTCATTGTATGGGGTGGTGTGTAGTGTTGCACTGTTCATTGTCAGGGTGGTGTGAAGTGAATGCTCGGTATATTTAGAAAATATAGAATATAGAAAATAATAAATACTTTAATTAATAAAAGTCTTAGATGACAGACATTCATGAAGGGGAGGTAGTGGTCGTAGCCGTGATCTCCTTCGTCAGCCTTGTAGGACTGGTCCGCCCCGACGGTGTAGCCGGCGTCCAGGTCCAACACAACGTCCTCCACGCGGCGCTGAGACCCCATGTGCCACCTGCCACCACACAACCAATGGTGTCAGTTGTTGTTCTTGTTGTTAAAGATTTCCTACCAGGAACAAAGTTCCAAGTAGCACAGGCTATGGTGAGCCCGCAATGGTGTCAGGTTAACAGCGGCCGTGTATGGTAGGCAACGGAGACGCACTTGGAGACTACATAAGTCTTCATTCACCACACCACCACTAAAACACTCAATAAACACACGCGCGTGCACACACACACACACACACACACTAGTGTTTTGGGGGGCCTAGTTGCCAGGTGGATAGCGCGCAGGACTCGTAATTCTGTGGCGCGGGTTCAATTCCCGCACCAGGCAGAAACAAATGGGTAAAGTTTCTTTCACCCTGAATGTCCTTGTTACCTAGCAGTAAATAGGTACCTGGGAGTTAGTCAGCTGTCACGGGCTGCTTCCTGGAGTGTGTGTGTTGTGTGGAAAAAAAGTAGTAAACAGTTGATTGACAGTTGAGAGGCGGGCCGAAAGTGCAAAGCTCAACCCCCGCAAGCACAACTAGGTGAATACCACACACACCACACACACGCACACACCACACGCGCACGCACGCACGCACACACACACACACACACACACACACACACACACACACACACACACACACACACACACACAAATTTGGAAAGCAGCTAACGTAGTCCCGATATACAAGAAAGGGGATAGACAGGAGGCACTGAACTACAGGCCAGTGTCCCTAACCTGCATACCATGCAAGCTGATGAAGAAGATTGTGCGAAAAAAAACTAGTGGAGCACCTGGAGCGAAGGAACTTTGTAACACAGCATCAACATGGGTTCAGGGATGGCAGGTCCTGCTTCACAGGGTTACTTGAATTCTACGACCAGGCAACAAAAATAAGGCAAGAAAGAGAAGGGTGGGCAGACTGCATATTTTTGGATTGTCAGAAAGCCTTTGATACAGTGCCACACAAGAGGCTAGTGAAAAAGCTGGAGATGCAGGTGGAGTAAAAGGGAAGGTACTCCATTGGATAAAGGAGTACCTAAGCAACAGGAGACAACGAGTCAGTGTGAGGGGGGAGGTCTCAGATTGGCGAGACGTTACAAGTGAAGTCCCGCAAGGGTCAGTCCTTGAACCTATACTGTTTCTGGTATATGTAAATGATCTCCCAGAGGGTATAGATTCGTTCCTCTCAATGTTTGCCGACGATGCAAAAATTATGAGGAGGATTGAAACAGAGGATGATAGTAGGAGGCTACAAGATGACCTAGATAGACTGAGTGAATGGTCCAACAAATGGCTGTTAAAGTTCAACCCGAGTAAATGCAAAGTAATGAAACTAGGCAGTGGAAACAGGAGGCCAGGCACAGGATACAGAATAGGAGATGAAGTACTTAATGAAACAGACAGAGAGAAAGATCTAGGAGTTGATATCACACCAAACCTGTCTCCTGAAGCCCACATAAAGAGAATAACGTCTGCGGCATATGCGAGGCTGGCTAACATCAGAACGGCGTTCAGGAACCTGTGTAAGGAATCATTCAGAATCTTGTACACCACATATGTAAGACCAATCCTGAAGTATGCGGCCCCAGCATGGAGCCCGTACCTTGTCCGTACCAAGCACAAGACGAAGCTGGAAAAAGTCTAAAGGTATGCTAGTAGACTAGTCCCAGAACTAAGAGGCATGACTTATGAGGAAAGGCTGCGGGAAATGCACCTTACGACACTGGAAGACAGAAGAGTAAGGCGGGACATGATCACAACCTACAAAACCCTCAGGGAAATTGACCGGGTAAACAAGGATGAACTATTCAACACTGGAGGGACACGAACAAGGGGACACAGGTGGAAGCTGAGTACCCAAGTGAGCCACAGAGGCATTAGAAAGAACTTTTTCAGTGTCAGAGTAGTTAGTAAATAGAATGCACTAGGAAGTGATGTGGTGGAGGCTGACTCCATACACAGTTTCAAATGTAGATATGACAGAGCCCAGTAGACTCAGTAACCTTTACATTAGTCGATTGACGGTTGAGAGGCGGGAACAAAGAGCCAGAGCTCAACCCCCGAAAACACAACTAGGTGAGTACACACACACACACACACGGCCCCAACAGGGGCCGGTGGATGAGCGGACAGCACGCTGTGCGCGTGATCCTGTGGTCCCGGGTTCGATTCCGGGCGCCGGCGAGAAACAATGGGCAGAGAATCTTTCACCCTTGATGCCCCTGTTACCTAGCAGTAAATGGGTACCTGGGAGTTAGTCAGCTGTCAGGGGCTGCTTCCTGGTGTGTGTGTATGTGCGTGTGTGTTTGTGTGTGTGTGTGTGTGTGTACTCACCTAGTTGTACTCACCTAGTTGTGCTTGCGGGGGTTGAGCTCTGGCTCATTGGTCCCGCCTCTCAACCGTCAATCAACAGGTGTACAGATTCCTGAGCCTATTGGGCTCTATCATATCAACACTTAAAACTGTGTATGGAGTCAGCCTCCACCACATCACTTCCTAATGCATTCCATTTGTCAACCACTCTGACACTAAAAAAATTCTTTCTAATATCTCTGTGGCTCATTTGGGCGCTCAGTTTCCACCTGTGTCCCCTTGTGCGTGTGCCCCTTGTGTTAAATAGCCTGTCTTTATCTACCCTATCAATTCCCTTGAGAATCTTGAATGTGGTGATCATGTCCCACCACACATGTGGTGTCATGTGTGTGTGTGTGTGTGTGTGTGTGTGTGTGTGTGTGTGTGTGTGTGTGTGTAATTACCTAAGTGTAGTTACAGGATGAGACCTACACTCGTTGTGTCCCGTCTTCCCAGCACTCTTTGTCATATAACGCTTTGAAACAACTGACGGTCTTAGCCTTGATGTGTGTGTGTAAAAAAAAGTAGTAGTAGTAGAAACAGTTGATTGACAGTTGAGAGGCGGGCCGAAAGAGCAGAGCTCAACCCCCGCAAGCACAACTACGTGAATAGTGTGGTGTAGGTAGACTCCATACACAGTTTCACGTGTAGATATGATAGAGCCCAGTAGGGTCATGAATCTGTACATCAGTTGATGGACAGTTGAGAGGCAGGACCAAAGAGCCAGAGCTCAACCCCCGCAAGTACAACTACGTAAGTACAACTAGGTGAGTACACACACAAACACACACAGTGTGGGAGGAGGAACTTAAAGGAAAAACAGTACAGGGTCTTGATGAAAAACGTAAAAATGACCCCTCACTTGCTCTAGTGCTCTTGGGAGATGGTGGTCTTTGGTGTGTATAAAAATATATACTATAAGAAATTATAGACCAAAACTAGCGGATATTCATGGGGGGGGGGGAGGAGAGTTACATACCAACAGGAAGGGAAAAAAGTTGGAGAAAACATAATAACTCAGAAATAATAAAGCAAAAATAAGAAGTAAAAGGGAGTGGATGAAATACAGAGAACCTGTGAGAGGGGCAGCAGTCACTCTCTAGTCCCTCTCTTTCCCATATAAGGAGAGTATCAGAAAAAAAATTACGAGACAATATTGCAATCAGAGCAAAAAAGCAACCAAAATTAATTCATGTTCATATAAGAAAGAAAATGACAATGACCAAGTATCAAGACTACGGAAAACAGAAGGTTCAGTCACAGAAAGCAACAAGGAAATCTGTGAGGTACTGAACGTCAGTTTCCTGGAGTGTTCCCAGCCAAGCCTGAGCAGCTCCCATTGTTAAAAGAGATGACTCAAAAGGAGAGACTATCAGATATAGAGATGACAGCAGAGGAGGTAATGAAACAGCTGTCAACACTAGGCGAAACTAAAGCAGTTGAACCAAACAAAGTATCACCGTGGATACTAAAAGAGGCAGTGCAGACCCTCAGCGTGCCTCTGGCAAGCTCAGGGCAGTGAGCAATGAGACAAAAGTGCTGAACAGTGCCTCAGCTTTGTTTTGTCTTACTGCTGAGCAGTGAGACAACAGTGTAACAACAGTGTGACAGCAGTGAGACAACAGTGTGACAGTAGACACACAACAGTGTGACAGTAGAGAGACAACAGTGTGACAGTAGAGAGACAACAGTGTGACAGTAGAGAGTCACCTCCTGGGACGAGGACAACAGAAGAGTCCGTACCTGACTGGGAAGAACAACAGGAGAGTCCGTACCTGACTGGGAAGAACAACAGGAGAGTCCGTACCTGACTGGGAAGAACAACAGGAGAGTCCGTACCTGACTGGGAAGAACAACAGGAGAGTCCGTACCTGACTGGGAAGAACAACAGGAGAGTCCGTACCTGACTGGGAAGAACAACAGGAGAGTCCGTACCTGACTGGGAAGAACAACAGGAGAGTCCGTACCTGACTGGGAAGAACAACAGGAGAGTCCGTACCTGACTGGGAAGAACAACAGGAGAGTCCGTACCTGACTGGGAAGAACAGGAGAGTCCGTACCTGACTGGGAAGAACAACAGGAGAGTCCGTACCTGACTGGGAAGAACAACAGGAGAGTCCGTACCTGACTGGGAACAACAGGAGAGTCCGTACCTGACTGAAAGGAACAACAGGAGAGTCCAAACCTGACTGGGAGGAACAACAGGAGAGTCCGTACCTGACTGGGAGGAACAACAGGAGAGTCCAAACCTGACTGGGAGGTTGAAGAACAACAGGAGAGTCCGTACCTGACTGGGAGGTTGAGGAACAACAGGAGAGTCCGTACCTGACTGGGAGGTTGAAGAACAACAGGAGAGTCCGTACCTGACTGGGAGGTTGAAGAACAACAGGAGAGTCCGTACCTGACTGGGAGGTTGAAGAACAACAGGAGAGTCCGTACCTGACTGGGAGGAACAACAGGAGAGTCCGTACCTGACTGGGAGAAGAACAACAGGAGAGTCCGTACCTGATTGGGAGTTGAACAACAGGAGAGTCCGTACCTGACTGGGAGAAGAACAACAGGAGAGTCCGTACCTGACTGGGAGAAGAACAACAGGAGAGTCCGTACCTGACTGGGAGTTTGAAGAACAACAGGAGAGTCCGTACCTGACTGGGAAGAACAACAGGAGAGTCCGTACCTGACTGGGAAGAACAACAGGAGAGTCCGTACCTGACTGGGAAGAACAACAGTAGAGTCCGTACCTGACTGGGAAGAACAACAGTAGAGTCCGTACCTGACTGGGAGGTTGAAGAACAACAGGAGAGTCCGTACCTGACTGGGAAGAACAACAGGAGAGTCCGTACCTGACTGGAGGTTGAAGAACAACAGGAGAGTCCGTACCTGACTGGGAGTTTGAAGAACAACAGGAGAGTCCGTACCTGACTGGGAAGAACAACAGGAGAGTCCGTACCTGACTGGGAAGAACAACAGGAGAGTCCGTACCTGACTGGGAGGTTGAAGAACAACAGTAGAGTCCGTACCTGACTGGGAAGAACAACAGGAGAGTCCGTACCTGACTGGGAAGAACAACAGGAGAGTCCGTACCTGACTGGGAAGAACAACAGGAGAGTCCGTACCTGACTGGGAGGTTGAAGAACAACAGGAGAGTCCGTACCTGACTGGGAAGAACAACAGGAGAGTCCGTACCTGACTGGGAGTTTGAAGAACAACAGGAGAGTCCGTACCTGACTGAGAAGAACAACAGGAGAGTCCGTACCTGACTGGGAGTTTGAAGAACAACAGGAGAGTTCGTACCTGACTGGGAAGAACAACAGGAGAGTCCGTACCTGACTGGGAGGTTGAAGAACAACAGGAGAGTCCGTACCTGACTGGGAGTTTGAAGGACAACAGGAGAATCCGTACCTGACTGGGAAGAACAACAGGAGAGTCCGTACCTGACTGGGAAGAACAACAGGAGAGTCCGTACCTGACTGGGAGGTTGAAGAACAACAGGAGAGTCCGTACCTGACTGGGAGGTTGAAGAACAACAGGAGAGTCCGTACCTGACTGGGAAGAACAACAGGAGAGTCCGTACCTGACTGGGAGGTTGAAGAACAACAGTAGAGTCCGTACCTGACTGGGAGTTTGAAGAACAACAGGAGAGTCCGTACTTGACTGGGAAGAACAACAGGAGAGTCCGTACCTGACTGGGAGGTTGAAGAACAACAGTAGAGTCCGTACCTGACTGGGAGGAACAACAGGAGAGTCCGTACCTGACTGGGAAGAACAACAGGAGAGTCCGTACCTGACTGGGAGGAAGAACAGGAGAGTCCGTACCTGACTGGGAGGAGATGCCTGTGGTGGACCCGGAGGTGTGGTCGGCGGCAAGCCAGAGCCTCCATCATGGTGGTCGTGGTGGCTGGGGGGAACAACACAACACTTCACTTCTCTCTTCGCGACATTTCTTACATCTCTCATTTTCAAGCTTAAGGCTAATGTAATGCAGCCCCAGTGTAGGGACTACACTCTCAGGGCTCGGCGCCCCCCACTACCAGTGTAGGGACTACACTCTCTGGGCTCGGCGCCCCCCACTACCAGTGTAGGGACTACACTCTCAGGGCTCGGCGCCCCCCACTACCAGTGTAGGGACTACACTCTCTGGGCTCGGCGCCCCCCACTACCAGTGTAGGGACTACACTCTCAGGGCTCGGCGCCCCCCACTACCAGTGTAGGGACTACACTCTCAGGGCTCGGCGCCCCCCACTACCAGTGTAGGGACTACACTCTCAGGGCTCGGCGCCCCCCACTACCAGTGTAGGGACTACACTCTCAGGGCTCGGCGCCCCCCACTACCAATGGAGGGACTACACTCTCAGGGCTCGGCGCCCCCCACTACCAGTGTAGGGACTACACTCTCAGGGCTCGAATTAAACAAAATTACCTTGAGAATCGAAATAGCTTAGATTTTATGTGTGGGGCCTGGAAATAAAGGTGATGTTACACAAGTGGATTTCACTGACAAACGGTCAGGATGGGGATTGGGGGTGTACTCACCTAATTGTGCTTGCGGGGGTTGAGCTCTGGCTCTTTGGTCCCACCTCTCAGCTGTCAATCAACAGGTGTACAGGTTTCCGAGCCTACTGGGCTCTATCATATCTACATTCGAAGCTGTGTATGGAGTCAGCCTACACCACATCACTTCTTAATGCATTCCATTTGTCTACTACTCTGACACTGAAAAAATTCTTTCTAACGTCTGTATGGGTCAATTGGGCACTCAATTTCCACCAGTGTTCCCTAATGCGTGTGCCCCTTGTGTTAAATAGGCTGTCTTTATCTACCCCGTCAATTCCTCTGAGAACCTTGTATGTGGTGATCATATCCCCTCTAACTCTTCTGTCTCCCAGTGGCGTGAGGTTTAAGTCCTGTAGTCTCTCCTCGTAGCTCATGCCCCTCAGTTCGGGTACTAGTCTGGTGGCAAACCTTTGAACCTTTTCCAGTTTAGTCTTATGGTTGACTAGATATGGACTCCATGCTGGAGCCGCATACTCCAGGATTGGTCTGACATATGTGGTATACAAAGTTCTAAACGATTCCTTACACAAGTTTCTAAAGACCGTTCTTATGTCAGCGAACCTGGCGTATGCCGCTGATGTTATCCTCTTGATATGAGCTTCAGGGGACAGGTCTGGCGTGATATCAACCCCCAGGTCTTTCTCTCTCTCTTAGACTCTTAAAGTATTTCATCTCCCAAATGATACCTAGTATCTGGTCTCCTGCTCCCTACACCTATCTTCATTACATTGCATTTGCTTGGGTTAAACTCTAACAATCGTTTGTTCGACCATTCCTGCAGGTTGTCCAGGCGTGCGGAGGAAGGAGAGAGTTGCTCTATCCGGTGAGCTACCTAACACATCAGATATCAAAATTGAACGTCTAAATCGAACAATTCTTACGACTGGATTCTAAATAAAAAAAACATCTCTTGAGGCCTATCAAGAAGTGAGTGCCTCGTTAGAGCCGATGTGTACCAACGTGTGCTGCCCAATGTTCCACATTGGGAGCCGGTCGGCCGAGCGGACGCCCCCGGATCACTGGACTTGTGATCCTGTGGTCCTGGGTTCGATTCCAGGCGCCGGCGAGAAACAATGGGCAAAGTTTCTTTCACCCTGAATGCTCCTGTTACCTAGCAGTAAAATAGGTACCTGGGTGTTAGTCAGCTGTCACGGGCTGCTTCCTGGGGGTGGAGGCCTGGTCGAGGACCGGGCCGCGGGGGACACTAAAGCCCTGAAATCATCTCAAGATAACCTCAAGATAACTCAAGATAAGGTTATCTCCACAGATCCCACTCCCACATTGTCCACCCTGGTGTAGTGCCTTAGTGACCTTATCTCCACAGATCCCACTCCCACATTGTCCACCCTGGTGTAGTGCCTTAGTGACCTTATCTCCACAGATCCCACCCCCACATTGTCCACCCTGGTGTAGTGCCTTAGTGACCTTATCTCCACAGATCCCACCCCCACATTGTCCATCCTGGTGTAGTGCCTTAGTGACCTTATCTCCACAGATCCCACTCCCACATTGTCCACCCTGGTGTAGTGCCTTAGTGACCTTATCTCCACAGATCCCACCCCCACATTGTCCACCCTGGTGTAGTGCCTTAGTGACCTTATCTCCACAAATCCAACTCCAAATCAGGGTGAAGTTATCAAGACTTAGCAGCAATAGACAGCCAAAAAGAGGAAGAGGGTCAAAAAACATTTGACTCCTAGTGGACTTCTTTCATCGTCCAGCTCCAACCCAGTTGACATAAGCATTGACAACACTCCTCTTGTACCTGTCTGGGCAGTCACTGTTGGCATTGAGGCACATTCCTATGTTTGTTTTCTTAGTCTAGACTGCAATGTGGAAGCCTCCGCTCCTTTCCGTAACTGTTACATCGAGAAAGGGCAGCTTCCCATCCTTCATCTCGTAAGTGAAACTTAACACAGAATTCTGCTCGAATGCTGTTCTGCTGTGTTACGTTTCACTTACGAGATGGAGAATGATGGGAAGCTGCCCTTTCTAGATGTAACAGTCACGGAAAGGAGCGGAGGTTTCCACATTGCAATCTACACTAAGGAAACAAACATAAGAATGTGCCTCAATGCCAACAGTGACTGCCCGGACAGGTACAAGAGGAGTGTTGTCAACGCTTACGTCGACTGGGCTCTCAGTCACAGCTCAGGATGGAACAAGTCGATGGGGAACTCTGTAGGGGTAAGGCAGGTCCTAGTCAACAATGTCTTTAACGAATATGTTGAAGATGTCATAAAGAGAAAGGTAAAACGCCATGCAACCTCTGAAGAGTCAAATAACACAACACCTGCACCCCCTATTAGGCTGTTTTACAGGAACTTCTTTTCCACAGCTCATAACATAGAGGAAAGGGGCCTGAAAGATATTGTTAATAGGAACATTATCCCCACAGACAAAAATCAGTAAATACAATTGACAATTTACTATAAACCCAAAAAAAACGGCCAACCTACTCATGAAAAACTCCCCAGACACCAAAGAGAACGCCTTGAAGGAAACCAACGTCGTCTATGCCTTCAAAAGCCCACTTGGGGACTGTAGGCCCCAAAGAACTCAGTATATAGGCAAGACAACAACGTCTCTTTCCAGGCTATTAACAATGCATAAACCACAGGTCTCCAACAAGGAACATATAATCTCTTCTCACAACCAGACCATCACCAGAGAAATCTTAACAAACAACACAGAAGTCATTGACAGAGCGATAGCTGTCGGAAAATCCGACACCATTTAATAATATCATACAGACAGATAAGAGCTGTGTTGTATAAACAAGTTACCCATAGAAAACGTAACTTGTAGTGGAATTACCGTCTATAGAAAACGGGATATCATCACCACATACTATTATAATTCACCAGCTATTCTGCTGGGAATTGTTCTTAAATACATTAGTCTTTGGACTTTACCATCATAAAAACATCTTATATAAATTAACTTAATTATCAATATTAAAGTAGAGTAAATGTGACCCTTCTATCACTTTCTGAAATCTGGACAAAGTAGGCCAGGCGTCAGGGAGGAAGGAGGCAGCCATTGTTGTGTCACCTCCGAGACGTGTGGAGCAAATTCGGCTCCTATCATTCTGGACAATGTCGGCCAGTAACGTCAATAGTATGGAGTGTTAAACAGCCATTGTATATTGAGACCAGAGGCTCACACAGGAGCAAATTCGGCTCCTGTTAATTTTACTTGGACGTAGTGTTATGGAAACCAGAAGTGTACCATTGTCAACACGCTGTCTACAAATTCAAGTTAAGTGTCTATCCGAAACCCGTTTATCATTCATTTATGGCCATTAATGTCAGGATATAGGGTGACCCGGTTAGATCGCGAAATCGCCTCAAACTAAAGGTAATTAAGCCAGGTCTTCATGTTCTATGTACTGTATAGTGTTTTCTCTGATATAGCTTGTCATATATAGGATTCTGGCTTCACAGCTAGCGCACTTTTGACAGGTCAAGACGAGGATGGAAGACTTTGTGCACCAGTTACTGGGTATGGAAGCTACCTCAAAGAGGATAATTTGGTGTCTACACCCTAGTTATACCTGGTGGACTAACCTGCTGTACTATAAGATAAGGAACCTTTTCAATTTATGTAGTTAATACTGTAGTTTGATTGGCTGCATATATATATACTAATAAACCCCCCCTAATGTGTAGAGGATCGATTTGTGAGATTATGAGATTATTGCAGAAATACAGTCCACTTATCATTATACAAATTGCTATCGAAGTATATAAATTAACGTAAATATAAATTCTATATATATTCATATAAATTAAATAAATATAAATCTCACAGGTCGGTACCCACAATAGCAGGCGGCTTGACATCTGCGAGGCACTACACATCAAAAAGTCAACACCTGCAATCAACAGCCAATTAACGCATAACTATATTCTACCCACTTCAAGACCTTATATGGGCCAATAGGCCCTCTGCAGTTACTTTCATTCTTATGTACCCACCTCACCCAATACCCACCTCACCCAACACGAATATAAAAGCAAAATTATGTAGGTTAAATATATCATACACAGTGTATCAAGTGTATCATAAGTGTAGTGTTAAGTGAAAACAAGTTTTTGAGAATGTAAGAAATCCTTACGAAACGCTTCTAGGCTTTAGACCAAAATTAAAATGAATTTTGGAGAGTTGATATTTCAATTACCCTCAACAGCGAAGAAAACCATAAGAAATATTGAGAAAATTCGTGTTAGAATTATTTATCTTACCTTTTCGGTCATATTCAACAATATATATATATATATATATATATATATATATATATATATATATATATATATATATATATATATATATATGTCGTACCTAGTAGCCAGAACGCACTTCTCAGCCTACTATGCAAGGCCCGATTTGCCTAATAAGCCAAGTTTTCCTGAATTAATATATTTTCTCTAATTTTTTTCTTATGAAATGATAAAGCTACCCATTTCATTATATATGAGATAATTTTTTTTTTATTGGAGTTAAAATTAACGTAGATATATGACCAAACCTAACCAACCCTACCTAACCTAACCTAACCTATCTTTATAGGTTAGGTTAGGTTAGGTAGCCAAAAAAGTTAGGTTAGGTTAGGTTAGGTAGGTTAGGTAGTCGAAAAACAATTAATTCATGAAAACTTGGCTTATTAGGCAAATCGGGCCATGCATAGTAGGCTGAGAAGGGCGTTCTGGCTACTAGGTACGACATATATATATATATATATATATATATATATATATATATATTAGTGAGAAATAGAGATATATTGAAAGACAGATATATCAATAAGAGAATCATGGGTCCTATTACACTAAATGATAGTCATCCAGGACGTATAAATTACAAGCTATTAATCCTGTGTGTCAACCCAGAGAACCAGGCCGGAGAAACATTTGTTGCTGGGTATATGTTTAGTTTTCAATGATTTTAACATAAATTATGACAATATTCCTGGGAAACACGTCAGTATTAACTATGATATTAACATGCTATGTTAATATCAATAGTTAATGCTATTCCTGGGCAGCTCGTCAGTATTTGTGTTGGAGTAAAAGAAAAGGTACCGTAATTTTGGATAAAAATGGCTAATCTAAAATGCCTGTAGAACTTGGGAAGGATATGAGGACAAGCTAGGAGCTGGGTGGCGAGGAGAGTGTGAAGGAATAGTACCGAGCCACCGAGACCGTTGGGAATCGGACGCCGACCCAGTAAGAAGCGAGTCGGTACCGACCCAAGCAGTCCAAGTGAATGTTATGTCTCACCGGGTGTGTTATCATGAGGCGTAAATCTTCCGAAGGCGCCTTTCCAGAACCTGGTATCGTTGGCGAGGTTGGGGATGAAGGTGCTGAGGTTGATAGCTTTGTCCTGCCCCGCCTGCACCATGCCGTGGTCAGAGATCACCAGCAGATTAACGCAGGCCAGGAGGCTGCGTGCCTGGAGCCCCTCCACCAGGCGCTTTACCTCTAAGTCAACACCGACCAACATTTGCTCCATCTGTCAATTACAAACATACACTCATCATCGTTATTTTTTTTGAGATATATACAAGAGTTGTTACATTCTTGTAGAGCCACTAGTACGCGTAGCGTTTCGGGCAAGTCCTTAATCCTATGGTCCCTGGAATACGATCCCCTGCCGCGAAGAATCGTTTTTTCATCCAAGTACACATTTTACTGGTGCGTTAAACAGAGGCTACAGTTAAGGAATTGCGCCCAGTAAATCCTCCCCGGCCAGGATACGAACCCATGACATAGCGCTCGCGGAACGCCAGGCGAGTGTCTTACCACTACACCACGGAGACTGTCAATGGGGAATGTTATGGGGAAGACTAGACATCAGCCCAGAGAAACAACGTGTGTAACATATTACAAGAAAATTTGTGAAAATAAATAAAAAACGGACATTATTACAAGAAGGATAGTGATGCTAAATATAAAAACACACGTTCAGTACTAACTTCTCTAGATGATACACTGCATACGACATACTCTAGATGATACACTGCATACGACATACTCTGTTAGAACATAAGAATAAGAAATTCCAGGAGCTCACATTAGAGCATTCCAGGAAGTCTTTACGTTAGAGCAAGGACAAGTTCCTGAGATAAGAGAGGGAATATCTAACCAGGTACCAGGGGAGAAGTTTCAGAGTACCAGTGGGGAGGTAAGAAAGCATTTGCTTGAGTTGGATGTGACAGGATTATAGGTCCTGAGAAAATCTCGCCATGGATATTGAAAGAAAAAGCCGAAGTTCTGTGCCTACCACTCTCAAAGGTGTATAGCAAATCATTGATAACAGGAGAACTGCCAAAAATTTAGAAGACGGCTAATGTAATCCCAATATACAAGATGGGTGACAGAACGCACTGAACAAAAGGCCAGTGTCCTTAACTTGCATACCATGCAAGGTGATGGAGCAGACTGTAAATAAAAAAAACTAGTAGAGCATCTAGAGTGAAGGAAATTTGTAACACATCACCAACATGAGTTCAGGGATGGCAAATCTTGCCTCACAGGTTTAAGTGAATTTTATGACCAGGCAACAAAAAATAGGCAAGAAAAAGAAAGGTGGGCATACTGCATATTCTTGGATTGCTAGACAACCTTTGACACAGTATTACATAAGACACTAGTGCATAAGCTGGAGATGTAGGCAGGAGTAATAGAAAACGGACTCCATTGGATAAGAGAGTGCCTAAGTCACCAATGGAGTCTCACAGGGTTTAGTCTTTGGACCTATCCTGTTTTTGATATATGTAAATGATCTCCCTGAAGGAATGGACTCGTTCCTCTCAATGGTTCCCATTGATGCAAAAATTATGAGGAGGATTAAGACCGAGGAAGATAGCAAGAGGCTACAAGATGACTTAGACAAACTGAAGAAATTATCTAACAAATGGCTACTATAGTTCAACCCAAGTAACTGTAAAGTAATGAAACTATGTTGATGGAACAGGAAGCCAAACAGAGGTTGATTGATTGATTAATCAATCAATCAATCAGTCCAGTTGATTGACAGTTGAGAGGCGGGACCAAAGAGCCAGAGCTCAACCCTCGCAAGCACTACTAGGTGAGTACAGCTAGGCGAGTACATGGTACCGAATGGAAAACGAAGTCCTCCACCAAACAGATATCTACGAGTTGATATCACACCGATCCTGTCTCCCGACGTCCACATCAAAAGAATATCATGAGCAATGAATGCAAGGCTGGCTGACATAAGAACTCCCTTTAGAAGCTTGGGTAAGGAGTCATTTAGAACTCATGTATGCCACTGATGTAAGACGTTAAGTTCAATCTGGAGAATACAGTTACAGGATGGAATCCATACCTTGACAAGCATAAGAGAAATATGGAGTGAAACGAAGGCAAAGAAAAACACAGTAGACTGAGTAAGATCAGGATCTGTGAAATCAGGATTACGGGTCATAGGCAAATCTAGCAAAGATGATGGCGTCAAGGGAGCGGGAGGACGGACCAGAGGTGGACTGATGGAGTCTGTCGGAGGAGGCATCGGAGAAAGAGGTCAAGGGAACCGGGGGGAAAGAAGGACAGGATTCTCTCTCGGCAGCATCCGAGAGAGAATCAAGGACCAAGAGAACCTCCATAGATGGGACAGGCGACTCCGCCACTGAAATGGAAGGGGGATGCAGGAATAGAGTCGGATATATAGAAGGTGAGAAATATAGCGAGGCCTTCTTACCCGCTGGGAAGGAAGTAGAAGAGCCAGGCTTACGTTTCTAATGTAGAGACAGGCGTGCTAGCAGCATTTTTTTTTTTTTTTTTTTTTTTTTTGAGATATATACAAGAGTTGTTACATTCTTGTACAGCCACTAGTACGAGTAGCGTTTCGGGCAGGTCCCTGGAATACGATCCCCTGCCGCGAAGAATCGTTTTTTCATCCAAGTACACATTTTATTGTTGCGTTAAACAGAGGCTACATTTAAGGAATTGCGCCCAGTAAATCCTCCCCGGCCAGGATACGAACCCATGACATAGCGCTCGCGGAACGCCAGGCGAGTGTCTTACCACTACACCACGGAGACTGTCATTGTACTGGGTGACAGTTTCTACAGTCAACAAGAGAAGGAGAACGGGAGCGCTCAACACGAAGATTACCTGGAAGAAGATGGACAATAGCCTGGACAGACTGACGTTGTGGAAGGTCCAAAAGACAGAGGGGAGAGCTGAGAAGAAGGAATGGGGCGAGATCGGAAGGAGGGCACAGGAGAAATGGAAGACTGAAAAGAAGGAAGGAAGGAAGGAAATACCAGGAGGAAGACCCCTCTAGCCCAGAACGCCAAAAAGCAGATGAGATGGTAGTGGAAGTGTCGGGGTTAATATCCTAGAAACGGTTGCGAAACTGAGAAAGTGGGAGAGGGCGAGATGTGGAATGCACCACACGAGCGTAAGACATGCCAGAGAAAGAGGGAAGACAGCGAACCTGGCGCCTCACCTACGGAAAAGATGAACGATGGCCATGTTTCAAATTGAGGATGGCTTCTTCAAATTTGTAGTGCACACATGCACGTGAGAAGGCAGGGTGGGCGTCGTCGCAACTGATGCAGAGAGCTTGGGAAGAGGAGCACTCCGTCTTAGAATGACCCGAGGCTCCACACAGATAGCATAGACACACCTCCCTTGTGCACCTGAAGACACCATGCCCAAATCTCCAGCACCTGTTGCAGACGCGAGAAGAGGGAATGTACTCCTGAACAGAGCATCTGGCACCAGCAAGAATTACAGAAGCTGGAAGGAGCTACTATTAAAACGTGACCTTCACAACGAGAAAAGAATGACGACGACTACCACGAGGGGGTCGAGTGAAAGTATCAATCTGGAGGATAGAATAGCCTTTGGGCTCAAAGATTGGCTTGGACTTTGGATTGGCAAAGAAGCTTGGGCTTCTTAATATCCTCGTAGTAGTCTTTCAGTTCCCTATCATCAGTCACAACATGGGGCGGGAGAAGAACTGTGCCAATGCCGGCATTTAACTGCGCGTTTTTGGAGATCCGAACTGGGGTCTCTCCAATGCAAGACAACAAAGCCAAACAGTCAGCCACTTCCTGAGAAGGAGCTGCAACAATACGTGTACCAGTACAAGTGGAGCTAAAAGTGACAACTGTATCCACCAAATCAACAAAGTGTTTATGGATGAATAAATCATCAGGATGTATAGGATCAACATGGCTGAGATAAAGATCTGTTTGGTCCACTTAGCAGGACCAAACAGATCTTGAAATGTATTAGACTGTGAAGGAATCGTGCAAGTGCGGATGTGACGGCGCCGAGCACCCTCAGTAAAAGAGGGTGTAAAAGGCGCAGTTGTTACAACGAGAGACGGAGCCACGCCAGGTGACGAGGTGGTCACCACTGGGGGCTCGGGGCTCAACCCCTCTTCAGAGTTTGGAGGGTAGCAGAGTCAGAGAAGCAGCAAGGACTGGGTCGAATGTAGCGGGGGCTACAGAGCCCGGCCTTCCAGCAGAGTCAGAGAAGCAGCAAGGACTGGGTCGAATGTAGCGGGGGCTACAGAGCCCGGCCTTCCAGCAGAGTCAGACTCGGGGGCCCTGGTCGCCTTCCCCACGAGTCTGAGAAGTTAATTGAGGGTCTGAAATCGACATAGACACTAACAGGTATAAAATTTTGTCCACAAATAAGCAGGCATATCTGTTGACCAGACCACACACTAGAAGTTGAAGGGACGACGACGTTTCGGTCCGTCCTGGACCATTCTCAGGCAGGCATATCCATCACGAAGCTATAATAATACATAATTGTAGATCGGGACCCATAATTAAGGTCCCAGTAGTACAGTCGGGTATTACTCGACTAACAATTGAGAATTCCAGGTTAAAATATCGAGCAGGAAAGAAATGGTTGGGCACATTTCCTTTCATCTAATGCGTCTGTTTACCTAGCATTAAGTTGGTACTTAGAAGTTAGTCATTTTGTTGTGGGGTTTCAGACTGGGAGGGGTCAGTAATTCGGCCTTGGGGAAGGACCTCGATAAAAGTAAACAAATGTTTAAATACACTATGGCTTCCTGTCCCCCGACACAATGAATTATGAATTATATCTGACATAATTGTGGCTTCAGACATATAAGTATGTCCGTGGGGCAGACATTCCTTATGTTCGAGGGGTGGGGCAGACATATCTCATGGGAGCAGGGTGGGGCAGACATACCTCATGGGTGCAGGGTGGGGCAGACATATCTCATGGGAGCAGGGTGGGGCAGACATATCTCATGGGAGCAGGGTGGGGCAGACATACCTCATGGGAGCAGGGTGGGGCAGACATACCTCATGGGAGCAGGGTGGGGCAGACATATCTCATGGGAGCAGGGTGGGGCAGACATACCTCATGGGAGCAGGGTGGGGCAGACATACCTCATGGGAGCAGGGTGGGGCAGACATACCTCATGGGTGCAGGGTGGGGCAGACATACCTCATGGGTGCAGGGTGGGGCAGACATACCTCATGGGAGCAGGGTGGGGCAGACATACCTCATGGGTGCAGGGTGGGGCAGACATACCTCATGGGAGCAGGGTGGGGCAGACATACCTCATGGGAGCAGGGTGGGGCAGACATACCTCATGGGTGCAGGGTGGGGCAGACATACCTCATGGGTGCAGGGTGGGGCAGACATACCTCATGGGTGCAGGGTGGGGCAGACATACCTCATGGGTGCAGGGTGGGGCAGACATACCTCATGGGAGCAGGGTGGGGTAGACATACCTCATGGGTGCAGGGTGGGGCAGACATACCTCATGGGAGCAGGGTGGGGCAGACATACCTCATGGGAGCAGGGTGGGGCAGACATACCTCATGGGTGCAGGGTGGGGCAGACATACCTCATGGGTGCAGGGTGGGGCAGACATACCTCATGGGAGCAGGGTGGGGCAGACATACCTCATGGGTGCAGGGTGGGGCAGACATACCTCATGGGTATGCAGGGTGGGGCAGACATACCTCATGGGTGCTGGGTGGGGCAGACATACCTCATGGGTGCTGGGTGGGGCAGACATACCTCATGGGAGCAGGGTGGGGCAGACATACCTCATGGGTGCTGGGTGGGGCAGACATACCTCATGGGAGCAGGGTGGGGCAGACATACCTCATGGGTGCTGGGTGGGGCAGACATACCTCATGGGTGCAGGGTGGGGCAGACATACCTCATGGGAGCAGGGTGGGGCAGACATACCTCATGGGAGCAGGGTGGGGCAGACATACCTCATGGGAGCAGGGTGGGGCAGACATACCTCATGGGAGTACGGTCCGTACTCATGACCTGTCTGGTCAGGTTCGTGCATATACAGAGTGATGAAGGCAGGTCTGGTCTCAGGAGGCAGGTCCAGCCACGACAACACCTACATCAATGACAAACATTAAAAAACTATAATTTGATATCTAAAAGTAATAAGAGATATCTTAAAGAATATCTAAAAATGACATATCTAACACATAAGACCTAAGATATCCCAAACGTGTAATAGACTCGCCTAAGTCACTTACTGTGACCAGTGAGGATATATAACCACCTTAAAATCATCCTGGTTTAGGTTACTAGATCAAACACTCGAGAAGTGTTTCTGGCGCCAATGGTAACATCTTCTTGAGATTATTATTTCGGGGTTTTTTTTTGTTAGTGTCCCCGAGGCCCGGTCCTCGACCAGGCCTCCACCCCCAGGAAGCAGCCCGTGACAGCTGACTAACACCCAGGTACCTATTTTACTGCTAGGTAACAGAGGCATAGGGTGAAAGAAACTCTGCCCAGTGTTTCTCGCCGGCGCCTGGGATCGAACCCAGAACCACAGGATCACAAGTCCAGCGTGCTGTCCGCTCGGCCGACCGGCTCCCTACATCAGTAATAAGGACTGAATATTACCACAACAGGAGCATAACTGACTATGAGAAACAAACCTTGTCAACGCGAGCGTGGAAGGGCACTGACTCGTTGTAGTAGTACCAGTAGCTGGGGTGGTTGCCCTCTACCTCGGACCCCGGCCAGAAGTACGTCGCTGCCATCTTGCCCTTCATCACAACAGTATAGACAAGTGAGTTATTTCATTACATGTTTAATACATATTGCTTCAAGTCCTCTTCCCCCCCCCCCCCCTTCACTAAAATAATATGGAATACATGTAGTAAGATCATATAGTTATGGCTACAGCCGATATACTGTAGTGTAATGATATACATTACAATCACTAGTCACTCAAATGGTGATTGTAATGTATTTTCATTAAAACAATATATATTATTTAGACATTCATTATATACAAAAATGCAAAACGATTTGATATTTTTCTAACATGCAAAAATTCCTGCTTGTCTGGCCCCTCCAGCCGGCCAGGCAAGCAGGAGTCCGTAAGGGTGGCCGCACTAACCTGGCTCTGTAGAGTCTTCCAGATGGGTTCCCCGCCCCACCAGCGACGCTCGAAGCTCTCAGGTCGCCCTGGACGGAACTCGGCTTTGAACACCGGATCGTAGAACCGGTTGGCGATTATCCCATGTGCCGAAGGGTACAGCCCCTGTAGGAGGGACCATACTGTGATACTTTCTCAGAAGACTGTTACCTTCACAGCCAAGTACGAGGAACATAGTACCCCACCAGTTGAGTACCAGGAGCATGGTACCCCACCAGTTGAGTACCAGGAGCATGGTACCCCACCAGTTGAGTACCAAGAGCATGGTGCTCTCGCGACCAAGCACCAGGAGCATGATACTCACACAGGCAAGCACCAGGAGCATGATACTCACACAGGCAAGCACCAGGAGCATAGTAATGTTTCACAACCAAGCACCAGGAGCATGATACACTCATACCAAGGGGGCCAAGAAGTAATATGAATGGCCCCAGACAGAGGCCATTTTGCTTTTCCTGACGGACTCGATCCATCGCAGTAAATTTTTCCAATGATATCAACGGCCCCACTCTACGCATCCCTAAGTTTAGTTACTCGGCGACGCACGGGGCCTCGTAGCCAGGTGGATAGCGCGCAGGACTCGTAATTCTGTGGCGCGGGTTCGATTCCCGCACGAGGCAGAAAGAAATGGGCAAAGTTTCTTTCACCCTGAATGCCCCTGTTACCTAGCAGTAAATAGGTACCTGGGTGTTAGTCAGCTGTCACGGGCTGCTTCCTGGGGGTGGAGGCCTGGTCGAGGACCGGGCCGCGGGGACACTAAAAAAAAAAGCCCCGAAATCATCTCAAGATAACCTCAAGATAACGGTTCCAGTCATCCATATTGATGAATGATGCCATCAGCCGGCCAGTCTTCCTCTTCCCTTAATAAGACCGTTTTCCATAATTACATGTTTAATCCCATTTAATTCTGATGTTTAAAAAAAAACATAATAATAATAGTAATTCAATGAGTTAATCCCATTTTCATATATATTCCCATTTTCCAAGACTGAGTATTTCTACGTAAAAGAGTTCGTATTAACATAAGAATGAAACTGCAGAAGGCCTTTCGGATATATTCTACGATATATCCGAAAGGCCCTACGATATATCCTGTTTATTTCCGCCCATGTTGAACCAATCATTAACTGCCACAATGAAATTAAATAAATTTCAGATAGCCTATACCTGAGAAGCCAGAAAATAGCACATTGTTCACATTGGTATTTACTGATGTGTTACATAATGGGTTTAAACGGGTATAAAAGAGTGGTATCAATTATGGTATTTATTATAATAATAATAATTGTTGTAAATAATAATTATTACTCTTTGCAGACGAGGAGTCGCAATAACGTGGATGAAATATGTTAGAGTATTACTCTTGAAATACTCGTGAAATTGCTTATGAAAGAAGGGAATGTTCAGGAGAATTTCAAGAGTGCTTCTCTTTCAAGTATGAAAGAGTATTACTCTTTCTTCTGCCTGGTCTTGAAGGAAACTGTCCTCGGGTGACAGAGGGCTGTGACGGTCTTTGTCTGGAACCCGTAGATGCGATACCGGACCGTCCACCTCCTGGGGCTCGTGCGGTCCAAGCTTTGCTTCAGGAGGCTGGGGTCGGTCTTACTCTTGCTGGGGTGTTTCTTCTCCGGCGCCGACCACGCAACCCGTCCTCTTAAAAATAACGTCACTTTTGGCTCGTATGCGCGATATGGCTAAATTTGGACGTAATTTGAAATGAAATCGACTCACAAAAGTGATGTTCTGTTCCGTTTTCTATTTGAGTCGTCCGGCTTACGTGCAGAGGTTAGGAGAGGACACTTTAAATTAACGTTTTTCATAACGTTTTGAAACTTTATGAGAATTTCCTGCCCACCTAACCTATCAGAGGACCCTTAACTTACTGTTGTTGAAAACAAAAATCCCAAATTTATTTATTTTTTCTTCATTTTCAAATTACGTCCAAATTCGGCCATACGGGCAATCGGCCAAAAGCGACGTTCTTTTTAAGAGGACAGGTTGTTCACGGCGGTCTCTGGGTTTGGAGTCCCTGTGCCTTTTTCATCAACCTCGAGGTAATCTTCGGAGCTGGAGCCCCTTGGGCAGTTCGTTGTTGCCTTCAACTTCGTTCTGACAATTCCTGCGACGGCGCTGGAACCAATCGTACTGGCGTTTGTCTTTCCATTGGAGACTTTCGGCGCCGTGGAGAGTGGGGGACCTGCTGCTTGGGTAACAGCTTCTTCCCCGTATCAACCTACCCTGGCTTTGCACCCTGGAGAGGCCACTCCAGACCGACAACCAGAGCGCAACTCCATAGTCTCCCGAGACTGATGGATGCCTACTACTACTACTATTACATAATGTCTAATAAATGCCCAAATTGATACCCATTTTATCTACGTGCACCCTTCAATCATGTCACCCAAATAGAGGCAATAAACAGAAGGTCCAATTAATGTACCCTTAGTGACCCTCAGGGAGCCGGTCGGCCGAGCGGACAGCACGCTGGACTTGTAATCCTGTGGTCCTGGGTTCGATCCCAGGCGCCGGCAAGAAACAATGGGCAGAGTTTCTTTCACCCTATGCCCCTGTTACCTAGCAGTAAAATAGGTACCTGGGTGTTAGTCAGCTGTCACGGGCTGCTTCCTGGGGGTGGAGGCCTGGTCGAGGACCGGGCCGCGGGGACACTAAAGCCCCGAAATCATCTCAAGATAACCTCAAGAAGAACCCCTAGATTGTTTCTTTATACCTAATATATATAGTGAACAGTCAAAGATTATTCATTGAGCATAGGAATGAATAAAACCCTATATCTCCCATTCATAATAATTAAAGGAGGTAACAGAGTTTGGACAGAAAAGTGTCTTACTTGTCTAGTATTAATATCTCCAAGCGCCCAAAGTTAGATCATGACATAATGGGCGTTAAAATCTCCAAGCTAGCAGCACAGATATATATATTTTAAACATTTACGTCTCGCAAAAAAACCATCCTGAAACACCTATCTATAATATATGAAAGCGATGTACACTGCAGTTCTTATTAGTAAGTGACAGTACATAGCTGGCATGGTATTGTAGCTTTGTCATTAGCACCAAGGTGTGTGTGCAGAATGTATACACACACACACACACACACACACACACACACACACACACACACACATGAGATACCAGAGATACCAGATACTAAGCTGCTGGACGTGGCAACAAGAAACTTTCTAAGCCAGCACACCAAAGAACCAACAAGAATGAGAGGAGAAGATGAACCAGCAATGCTTGATTTGATATTTACCCTAAATGAATGGGATATAAGGGAAGTTAAGATGGAAGCGCCCTTGGGAATGAGTGACCACAGTGTATTGAATTTTGAGTACCTGGTAGAGCTAGGACTTATCTCCCCCCAAAAAGAACTAGGAATCAAAAGGCTGGCATACCGAAAGGGGAATTATGAACAGATGAGAAGTTTCCTAAGTGAAATACCTTGGGACACAGACCTCAGAGACAAGTCTGTACAGGGTATGATGGACTATGTTACCCAAAAGTGTCAGGAGGCAGTAAACAGGTTCATCCCGGCCCAAAGGGAAAAATCCGAGAAGCAACAGAAGAATCCATGGTATAATAGGGCATGTATGGAAGCGAAGAAACTGAACAAAAAGGCGTGGA